>NW_028273688.1:300000-549708 GCF_024610735.1 Ursus americanus | reverse complement strand
CATCACTTCAGCCCACCCTCCGCTCCCTGCACAACCGGCGGATTGGGCCTGACGGTCCCCTGGGGGCTAAACCTAACCCTAGCTCGATCCCTCGAGGGGCCCCTCCCAAGGGGCCTGGTGCCGCAATGCCCGGGATTCCGGACCCACAAGCCCCAGCGCCAGACTCACCCTCCCGCCCCGCTGCCACCCGGGCCTCTAGGGGCACCGCCAGTCATCCAGGGCGGGAGAACGGGCAGGGTCCTCCGAGCCCCTGGTGACCTTCAAAGGCCCCCGCACCAAAACGCTTGGGCCCACGCTCCTGCTCTTCAGCGCCCTCACCTCGGCCTGCCCCTCCGCTCGCCACACAGCTGGCAGATCAGGCCTGCCAGCCTCCTGGGGGCTAACCCTAACCCTAGCTCACCCTCGGAGGGGCTCATCCCAAGGTGCCTGGAGCGGCAATGCCGGGCATTGGAGACCCACGAGCCACAGTGCTGGACTCACCGTGCTGCCCCGCCGCCACACAGGCCGCTAGTGGCACCACCGGTCATTCAGGGCGGGAGAACGGGAAGGGCCCTTGGAGCCCCCGGCCTCTTTCGAAGGCCCCCCGCGCCAGAAAGCTTGCGCCCACTCTCCCGGTAGCCAGTGCCCTCACCTCGGCCCGCCCCTCCGCTCGCCGCACAGCCGGCGGATAGGGCCCGCCAGCCTCCTGGGGGCTAACCTATCCCTTCGTCGGCCCCCGAGAGGCCCCTCCCAACGGGCCTGGCACCGCAACACCTGGGTTTGCGGACCGCTAGCCCCAGCATCCGACTCACCATGCTCCCCCGCCGGCAACTGAGCCACTAGGGGCACCGCCGGACATTCAGTGCGGGAGAACGGGCAGGGCTTCTTGAGCCCCGGCGACCTTCGAAGGCCCCCCGCGCCAAAACTCATGGGCCTACGCTACCGCTCGCCAGCGCCCTCACCTCGGCCCTCCCCTCTGCTCACCGCACAGCCGGTGGATTGGGCCTGCGGCCTCCTGGGGGCTAACCATAACCCTAGGTCAGCCTCCAAGGGGCCCCTGCAAAGGGGCCTGGTGCCGCAACACCGGGGATTGGGAACCCCCCAACCCCAGCGACGGACTCACCCTGTCGCCCTGCCGCCACCCCGGGCCCCAGGGGTGCCGCAGGTCATTCAGGGCGGGAAAACGGGCAGGGTCCTCCGATCCCCCGGCGACTTTCGAAGGCTTCCCGCGCCAAAACGCTTCGGCCGAGCTCCCGCTCGCCCGCGCCCTCACCCTCGGCCCTCCCCTCCGCTCGCCGCACAGCTGGCACATCGGGCCTGCCGGCCTCCTGGGGGCTAACTGTAACCTTAGGTCGGCCCCCGAGGGGCCACTACCAAGGGTCTGCCCCCGCAACGCCGGGGATTGGGGACCCCCAAGCCCCAGTGCCGGGCTCACCCTGCCGCCCGGCCCCCCCGGGCCGCTAGTAGCGCTGCTGGTCATTCAGGGCAGGAGGACGGGTTGGGCCCTCCGAACCCCCGATGACCTTCGAAGGCCCCCGGTGCCAAAACGCTTGGGTCCACATTCTTGCTCTCAAGCGCCCTCACCTGGGTCCACCCCTCCGCTCGCCCTCACAGCCGGCGGATCTGGCCTGCTGGCCCCCCTGGGGGCTAACAATAACCCTTGGTCGGCCCCCTAGAGCCCTTCCAAAGGGGCCTGGCGCCCCAACGCCGAGGATTGGGGACCCCCAAGCCCCAGCGCCCAAGTCACCCTAACACCCCTCCTCCACCCGGGCCGCTAGGGGAGCCGCCGGTCATTCAGGGCAGAAGAATGTACAGGGCCCTCCAAGCCTCCAGCGACTTTCGAAGGACCCCCGCCCCAGAACGCCTGAGCCCACGCTCCCGCTCGCCAGCGGCCTCACCTCCGCCCCGCCTCTCCGCTTGCCGCAGAGCTGGCGGATCGGGCTTCCGGCCTCCTGGGGGCTAAATCTAACCATAGGTCGGTCCCCTAGGGGCCCCAGCAAGGGGCCTAGAGCCGCAACACCGGGGATTGGAGAACCCCGAGCTCCAGCGCTGGACACAACCGGCTGCCCCGCTGCCACATGGGCCACTAGGGGCGCTGCGGGTCATTCAGGGCGGGACAACGGGCAGGGCCCTCAGAGCCTCTGGCGACATTCGAAGGCCCCCCGCGCCAAAACGCTTGGGCCCACGCTCCTGCTCACAAGCGCCCTCACCTCGGCCTGCCCCTCTGCTCACCACACAGCCGGCGGATCGAGCCTGCCGGCCTCCTCGGAGCTAACCCTAACCCTAGGTGAGTCCCCGAGGGGCCCCTCCCAAGGGGCATGGCGCCAAAACGCCGGGGATTGGGAACCTCTGAGTCCCAGCGCCCGACTCACCCCTACCGCCCCTCCTCCACCAGGGCTTTTAGGGGAGCCGCCCGTCATTCAGGGCGGGAGAACGGGCAGGGCCGTCCGAACCCCTGGCGACATTCAAAGGACCCCCGTGCCAAAATGACTGGGCCCACTCTCCAGATTGCCAGCGGCCTCACCTCCGACCACCCCTCCACTCACCGCAGAGCTGGCGGATCGGGCCTGCGGGCCTCCTGGGGGCTAACCCTTACCATATGTCGGCCCCCGAGGGGCCCCTAGCAAGGGGCCTGCAGTCGTAACACCGGGGATTGGGGACCCCCTGAACCCCAGTGCCGGACTCACCCGGCCGCCCCGCTGCCACCTGCACCACTAGGAGCGCCACCGGTCATTCAGTGCGGGAGAACGGGCAGGGTCCTCCGATCCCCCCACGACCTTCGAAGGGCCCCCCGCACCAAAACACTTGACCCACGCTCCCGCTAGCCAGCGCCCTCACCTCGGCCCGCCCCTCCACTCGCCGCACAGCCGTAGGATCGGGCCTGTCAGCCCCCTGGGTGTAACCCTAACCCTAGGTCTGTCCCCACGGGGCCCCTCCCAAGGGGCCTGGCATCGCAATGCCGGGGATTGGGGGACCCCCGAGCACCAGTGCTGGACTCTCCCTGCCACCCCACCACCACCCAGTCCGCTAGGGGCGCCGCCGGTCATTCAGTGCTGGAGAACAGGCAGGGCCCTCTGAGCCCCCCGCGACCTTCGTAGGCCCCTCGCGCCAAAATGCTTGGGCCCACGCTCCCACTCGCCAGCGCCCTCTTCTCGGCCCGCCCCTCCACTCGATGAACAGCTAGCGGATCAGGCCTGCCCTGTTTCCTGGGGGCTAACACTAACCCTAGGTCAGACCCCAAGAGGCCACTTCCAAAGGCCTGGTGCCACAACGCCGGGGATTGGTGACCCCCAAGCCTCAGCGCCGGAGTCACCCTTCCGCCCCACAGCTACCCGGGCCAGTAGGGACGCCACCAGTCATTCAGAGCGGGAGAATGGGCAGGGCCCTCCGAGCCCCTGGCGACCTTTGAGGCCCCCCACGCCAAAACGCTTGGGCCCACGCTCCCGCTAGCAAGCGCCCTCACCTCGGTCCGCCCCCCCTCTCGCCGCACAGACAGCGGATTGGGCCTGCCAGCCTCCTGGGAACTAACCCTAACTCTAGGTCTGCTCACGAGGGGCCCCTCCCAAGGGGCCTGGCGATGCCACGCCGGGGATTGGGGACCCTCAACCCCCAGCGCATTACTTACCCTGCCGCCCTGCTGCCACCCGGGCTGCTAGGGGCGCCACCGGTTATTTAGGGCGGGAGAACGGGCAGGGCCCTCCGAGCCCCCAGTGACCTTTGAAGGCCCCCCGTGACAAAACGCTTGGGCCTAGGCTCCTGCTCGCCAGCAACCCTCTCCTCAGCCCGCCCCTCCGCTCGCCGCACAGCCGGCAGATCGGGACTGCCGGCCTCCTGGGGCTAACCCTAACCCTAGGTCGGCTCCCGAGGGGCCCATCCCAAGGGGCCTGGCACTGCCACGCGGGTGATTGGGGATCCCCGAGCACCAGGGCTGAACTCACCCTGTCGCCCCGCTGCGACCCGGATCGCTAGGGGCACCGTCCTCATTCGGGGCTGGGGAACGGGCAGGGCCCTCTGAGCCCCCGGTGACCTTCGAAGGCCCAACACGCCAAAACGCTTGGGCTCACGCTCCCGCTCGCCAGCGCCCTCACCTCGCCCCGCCCCTCCGTTCTCTGCACAGCCGGCGGATCGGGCCCGGCCTCCTTTGGGTTAACCTCAACCCTAGGTCGGCCCCCGAGGGACCCCTCCCAAGGGGCCAGGCGCCGCCACGCCGGGGCATTTGGACCCCTGAGCCCTACTCCAGACTCACCTTGCCGCCCCGCGCCACCCGGGACGCTAGGGGCGCCACCGGTCATTCAGGGAGGGAGTACGGGCAGGGCCCTCCGAGCCCCCGATGACCTTCGAAGGCCCCCTGCACCAAAACGCTTGGGCCTAAGCTCCCGCTCGCCAGCGCCCTCACCTCGGCTCACCCCTCCCCTCGCCGCACAGCCGGCCAATTGGGCCTGCCGGCCTCCTTTGGGCTAACGAGAACCCTAGCTCGGCCCCCGAGGGACCCCTCCCAAGGGGCCTGGCAATGCCACGCCGGGTACTGGGGACCCCCGAGCCCGAGCTCCGGACTCACCCTGCCTCCCCGCCGCCACCCTGGCCGCTAGGGAGCCGCCGGGCATTCAGGGCGGGAGAACTTGCTGGGCCCTCCGAGCCCCCGGTGAGCTTCGAAGGCCCCCCATGCCAAAACGCTTGGGCCCACGCTCCCGCTTGCCAGCGCATTAACGTCGGCCCACCCCTCCGCTCGCTGCACAGCCGGCGGATTGGGCCCGCCGGCCTCCTTTGGGCTAACACTCACCATATGTTGGCCCCCGAGGGACCCCTCCCAAGTGCCTGGAGCCACCGCGCCGGGGATCGGGGACCACTGAGCCCCAGCTCCAGACTCATCCTGCCGACACGCCGCCACCCTGGCCGACAGGGGCGCCACCGGTCATTTAGTGTGTGAGAATGGGCAGGGCCCTCCAAGCTCCCAGTGACAATCCAAGGCCCCCTGTGCCAAAACCCTGGGCCCACGCTCCCCCTCGCCAGCGCCCTCACCTCGGCCCGCCCCTCTGCTCGCCGCACAGCCGGCGGTTCGGGCCTGCCGGCCTCCTTTGGGCTAACCCTAAACCTAGGTCGGCCCCAGAGGAGCCCCTCCCAAGGGGCCTGGCGCCGCCACGCTGGGGATTGGGGACACCCGAACCCCACCGCCGGACGCACTCTGCCGCTCCTCACCACCCGGCCCGCTAGGGGCGCCGTCCTCATTCAGGGCGTTAGAACGGGCAGGGCCCCCCGGGCCCCCGGCGACCTTCGAAGGTCCCCCGCGACAAAACGCTTGGGGCCATGCTCCCGCTCGCCAGCGCCCTCACCTCGGCTAGCCCCTCCGCATGTGGCAGAGCCGGCGGATCGGGCCTGCCAGCCTCCTGGGGGCTAACCCGAACCCTAGGTCGGCCCCCAAGGGGCCCCTCCCAAGGGGCCTATCGCTGCAATGCCTGGGATTGGTGACCCCCGAGTCCCAGCGCCGGACGCACTGTGCCGCCCCGCCGCCACCCGGGCCGGTAGGAGAGCTGTCGGTCATTCAGGGCAGAACAACGGACAGGGCCCTCGGAGCCCCCAGCGCCGTTTGAAGGCCCTCCGCGCCAAAACCCTTGGGCCCACGCTCCCGCTCGCCAGCACCATCACTTCAGCCCACCCTCCGCTCCCTGCACAACCGGCGGATTGGGCCTGACGGTCCCCTGGGGGCTAAACCTAACCCTAGCTCGATCCCTCGAGGGGCCCCTCCCAAGGGGCCTGGTGCCGCAATGCCCGGGATTCCGGACCCACAAGCCCCAGCGCCAGACTCACCCTCCCGCCCCGCTGCCACCCGGGCCTCTAGGGGCACCGCCAGTCATCCAGGGCGGGAGAACGGGCAGGGTCCTCCGAGCCCCTGGTGACCTTCAAAGGCCCCCGCACCAAAACGCTTGGGCCCACGCTCCTGCTCTTCAGCGCCCTCACCTCGGCCTGCCCCTCCGCTCGCCACACAGCTGGCAGATCAGGCCTGCCAGCCTCCTGGGGGCTAACCCTAACCCTAGCTCACCCTCGGAGGGGCTCATCCCAAGGTGCCTGGAGCGGCAATGCCGGGCATTGGAGACCCACGAGCCACAGTGCTGGACTCACCGTGCTGCCCCGCCGCCACACAGGCCGCTAGTGGCACCACCGGTCATTCAGGGCGGGAGAACGGGAAGGGCCCTTGGAGCCCCCGGCCTCTTTCGAAGGCCCCCCGCGCCAGAAAGCTTGCGCCCACTCTCCCGGTAGCCAGTGCCCTCACCTCGGCCCGCCCCTCCGCTCGCCGCACAGCCGGCGGATAGGGCCCGCCAGCCTCCTGGGGGCTAACCCTATCCCTTCGTCGGCCCCCGAGAGGCCCCTCCCAACGGGCCTGGCACCGCAACACCTGGGTTTGCGGACCGCTAGCCCCAGCATCCGACTCACCATGCTCCCCCGCCGGCAACTGAGCCACTAGGGGCACCGCCGGACATTCAGTGCGGGAGAACGGGCAGGGCTTCTTGAGCCCCGGCGACCTTCGAAGGCCCCCCGCGCCAAAACTCATGGGCCTACGCTACCGCTCGCCAGCGCCCTCACCTCGGCCCTCCCCTCTGCTCACCGCACAGCCGGTGGATTGGGCCTGCGGCCTCCTGGGGGCTAACCATAACCCTAGGTCAGCCTCCGAGGGGCCCCTGCAAAGGGGCCTGGTGCCGCAACACCGGGGATTGGGAACCCCCCAACCCCAGCGACGGACTCACCCTGTCGCCCTGCCGCCACCCCGGGCCCCAGGGGTGCCGCAGGTCATTCAGGGCGGGAAAACGGGCAGGGTCCTCCGATCCCGCGGCGACTTTCGAAGGCTTCCCGCGCCAAAACGCTTCGGCCGAGCTCCCGCTCGCCCGCGCCCTCACCTCGGCCCTCCCCTCCGCTCGCCGCACAGCTGGCACATCGGGCCTGCCGGCCTCCTGGGGGCTAACTGTAACCTTAGGTCGGCCCCCGAGGGGCCACTACCAAGGGTCTGCCCCCGCAACGCCGGGGATTGGGGACCCCCAAGCCCCAGTGCCGGGCTCACCCTGCCGCCCGGCCCCCCCGGGCCGCTAGTAGCGCTGCTGGTCATTCAGGGCAGGAGGACGGGTTGGGCCCTCCGAACCCCCGATGACCTTCGAAGGCCCCCGGTGCCAAAACGCTTGGGTCCACATTCTTGCTCTCAAGCGCCCTCACCTGGGTCCACCCCTCCGCTCGCCTCACAGCCGGCGGATCTGGCCTGCTGGCCCCCTGGGGGCTAACAATAACCCTTGGTCGGCCCCCTAGAGCCCTTCCAAAGGGGCCTGGCGCCCCAACGCCGAGGATTGGGGACCCCCAAGCCCCAGCGCCCAAGTCACCCTAACACCCCTCCTCCACCCGGGCCGCTAGGGGAGCCGCCGGTCATTCAGGGCAGAAGAATGTACAGGGCCCTCCAAGCCTCCAGCGACTTTCGAAGGACCCCCGCCCCAGAACGCCTGAGCCCACGCTCCCGCTCGCCAGCGGCCTCACCTCCGCCCGCCTCTCCGCTTGCCGCAGAGCTGGCGGATCGGGCTTCCGGCCTCCTGGGGGCTAAATCTAACCATAGGTCGGTCCCCTAGGGGCCCCAGCAAGGGGCCTAGAGCCGCAACACCGGGGATTGGAGAACCCCGAGCTCCAGCGCTGGACACAACCGGCTGCCCCGCTGCCACATGGGCCACTAGGGGCGCTGCGGGTCATTCAGGGCGGGACAACGGGCAGGGCCCTCAGAGCCTCTGGCGACATTCGAAGGCCCCCCGCGCCAAAACGCTTGGGCCCACGCTCCTGCTCACAAGCGCCCTCACCTCGGCCTGCCCCTCTGCTCACCACACAGCCGGCGGATCGAGCCTGCCGGCCTCCTCGGAGCTAACCCTAACCCTAGGTGAGTCCCCGAGGGGCCCCTCCCAAGGGGCATGGCGCCAAAACGCCGGGGATTGGGAACCTCTGAGTCCCAGCGCCCGACTCACCCTACCGCCCCTCCTCCACCAGGGCTTTTAGGGGAGCCGCCCGTCATTCAGGGCGGGAGAACGGGCAGGGCCGTCCGAACCCCTGGCGACATTCAAAGGACCCCCGTGCCAAAATGACTGGGCCCACTCTCCAGATTGCCAGCGGCCTCACCTCCGACCACCCCTCCACTCACCGCAGAGCTGGCGGATCGGGCCTGCGGGCCTCCTGGGGGCTAACCCTTACCATATGTCGGCCCCCGAGGGGCCCCTAGCAAGGGGCCTGCAGTCGTAACGCCGGGGATTGGGGACCCCTGAACCCCAGTGCCGGACTCACCCGGCCGCCCCGCTGCCACCTGCACCACTAGGAGCGCCACCGGTCATTCAGTGCGGGAGAACGGGCAGGGTCCTCCGATCCCCCCACGACCTTCGAAGGGCCCCCCGCACCAAAACACTTGACCCACGCTCCCGCTAGCCAGCGCCCTCACCTCGGCCCGCCCCTCCACTCGCCGCACAGCCGTAGGATCGGGCCTGTCAGCCCCCTGGGTGTAACCCTAACCCTAGGTCTGTCCCCACGGGGCCCCTCCCAAGGGGCCTGGCATCGCAATGCCGGGGATTGGGGACCCCCGAGCACCAGTGCTGGACTCTCCCTGCCACCCCACCACCACCCAGTCCGCTAGGGGCGCCGCCGGTCATTCAGTGCTGGAGAACAGGCAGGGCCCTCTGAGCCCCCACGACCTTCGTAGGCCCCTCGCGCCAAAATGCTTGGGCCCACGCTCCCACTCGCCAGCGCCCTCTTCTCGGCCCGCCCCTCCACTCGATGAACAGCTAGCGGATCAGGCCTGCCTGTTTCCTGGGGGCTAACACTAACCCTAGGTCAGACCCCAAGAGGCCACTTCCAAAGGCCTGGTGCCACAACGCCGGGGATTGGTGACCCCCAAGCCTCAGCGCCGGAGTCACCCTTCCGCCCCACAGCTACCGGGCCAGTAGGGACGCCACCAGTCATTCAGAGCGGGAGAATGGGCAGGGCCCTCCGAGCCCCTGGCGACCTTTGAGGCCCCCCACGCCAAAACGCTTGGGCCCACGCTCCCGCTAGCAAGCGCCCTCACCTCGGTCCGCCCCCCCTCTCGCCGCACAGACAGCGGATTGGGCCTGCCAGCCTCCTGGGAACTAACCCTAACTCTAGGTCTGCTCACGAGGGGCCCCTCCCAAGGGGCCTGGCGATGCCACGCCGGGGATTGGGGACCCTCAACCCCCAGCGCATTACTTACCCTGCCGCCCTGCTGCCACCCGGGCTGCTAGGGGCGCCACCGGTTATTTAGGGCGGGAGAACGGGCAGGGCCCTCCGAGCCCCCAGTGACCTTTGAAGGCCCCCCGTGACAAAACGCTTGGGCCTAGGCTCCTGCTCGCCAGCACCCTCTCCTCAGCCCGCCCCTCCGCTCACCGCACAGCCGGCAGATCGGGACTGCCGGCCTCCTGGGGCTAACCCTAACCCTAGGTCGGCTCCCGAGGGGCCCATCCCAAGGGGCCTGGCACTGCCACGCGGGTGATTGGGGATCCCCGAGCACCAGGGCTGAACTCACCCTGTCGCCCCGCTGCGACCCGGATCGCTAGGGGCACCGTCCTCATTCGGGGCTGGGGAACGGGCAGGGCCCTCTGAGCCCCCGGTGACCTTCGAAGGCCCAACACGCCAAAACGCTTGGGCTCACGCTCCCGCTCGCCAGCGCCCTCACCTCGCCCCGCCCCTCCGTTCTCTGCACAGCCGGCGGATCGGGCCCGGCCTCCTTTGGGTTAACCTCAACCCTAGGTCGGCCCCCGAGGGACCCCTCCCAAGGGGCCAGGCGCCGCCACGCCGGGGCATTTGGACCCCTGAGCCCTACTCCAGACTCACCTTGCCGCCCCGCCGCCACCCGGGACGCTAGGGGCGCCACCGGTCATTCAGGGAGGGAGTACGGGCAGGGCCCTCCGAGCCCCCGATGACCTTCGAAGGCCCCCTGCACCAAAACGCTTGGGCCTAAGCTCCCGCTCGCCAGCGCCCTCACCTCGGCTCACCCCTCCCCTCGCCGCACAGCCGGCCAATTGGGCCTGCCGGCCTCCTTTGGGCTAACGAGAACCCTAGCTCGGCCCCCGAGGGACCCCTCCCAAGGGGCCTGGCAATGCCACGCCGGGTACTGGGGACCCCCGAGCCCGAGCTCCGGACTCACCCTGCCTCCCCGCCGCCACCCTGGCCGCTAGGGAGCCGCCGGGCATTCAGGGCGGGAGAACTTGCTGGGCCCTCCGAGCCCCCGGTGAGCTTCGAAGGCCCCCCATGCCAAAACGCTTGGGCCCACGCTCCCGCTTGCCAGCGCATTAACGTCGGCCCACCCCTCCGCTCGCTGCACAGCCGGCGGATTGGGCCCGCCGGCCTCCTTTGGGCTAACACTCACCATATGTTGGCCCCCGAGGGACCCCTCCCAAGTGCCTGGAGCCACCGCGCCGGGGATCGGGGACCACTGAGCCCCAGCTCCAGACTCATCCTGCCGACACGCCGCCACCCTGGCCGACAGGGGCGCCACCGGTCATTTAGTGTGTGAGAATGGGCAGGGCCCTCCAAGCTCCCAGTGACAATCCAAGGCCCCCTGTGCCAAAACCCTGGGCCCACGCTCCCCCTCGCCAGCGCCCTCACCTCGGCCCGCCCCTCTGCTCGCCGCACAGCCGGCGGTTCGGGCCTGCCGGCCTCCTTTGGGCTAACCCTAAACCTAGGTCGGCCCCAGAGGAGCCCCTCCCAAGGGGCCTGGCGCCGCCACGCTGGGGATTGGGGACACCCAAACCCCACCGCCGGACGCACTCTGCCGCTCCTCACCACCCGGCCCGCTAGGGGCGCCGTCCTCATTCAGGGCGTTAGAACGGGCAGGGCCCCCCGGGCCCCCGGCGACCTTCGAAGGTCCCCCGCGACAAAACGCTTGGGGCCATGCTCCCGCTCGCCAGCGCCCTCACCTCGGCTAGCCCCTCCGCATGTGGCAGAGCCGGCGGATCGGGCCTGCCAGCCTCCTGGGGGCTAACCCGAACCCTAGGTCGGCCCCCAAGGGGCCCCTCCCAAGGGGCCTATCGCTGCAATGCCTGGGATTGGTGACCCCCGAGTCCCAGCGCCGGACGCACTGTGCCGCCCCGCCGCCACCCGGGCCGGTAGGAGAGCTGTCGGTCATTCAGGGCAGAACAACGGACAGGGCCCTCGGAGCCCCCAGCGCCGTTTGAAGGCCCTCCGCGCCAAAACCCTTGGGCCCACGCTCCCGCTCGCCAGCACCATCACTTCAGCCCACCCTCCGCTCCCTGCACAACCGGCGGATTGGGCCTGACGGTCCCCTGGGGGCTAAACCTAACCCTAGCTCGATCCCTCGAGGGGCCCCTCCCAAGGGGCCTGGTGCCGCAATGCCCGGGATTCCGGACCCACAAGCCCCAGCGCCAGACTCACCCTCCCGCCCCGCTGCCACCCGGGCCTCTAGGGGCACCGCCAGTCATCCAGGGCGGGAGAACGGGCAGGGTCCTCCGAGCCCCTGGTGACCTTCAAAGGCCCCCGCACCAAAACGCTTGGGCCCACGCTCCTGCTCTTCAGCGCCCTCACCTCGGCCTGCCCCTCCGCTCGCCACACAGCTGGCAGATCAGGCCTGCCAGCCTCCTGGGGGCTAACCCTAACCCTAGCTCACCCTCGGAGGGGCTCATCCCAAGGTGCCTGGAGCGGCAATGCCGGGCATTGGAGACCCACGAGCCACAGTGCTGGACTCACCGTGCTGCCCCGCCGCCACACAGGCCGCTAGTGGCACCACCGGTCATTCAGGGCGGGAGAACGGGAAGGGCCCTTGGAGCCCCCGGCCTCTTTCGAAGGCCCCCCGCGCCAGAAAGCTTGCGCCCACTCTCCCGGTAGCCAGTGCCCTCACCTCGGCCCGCCCCTCCGCTCGCCGCACAGCCGGCGGATAGGGCCCGCCAGCCTCCTGGGGGCTAACCCTATCCCTTCGTCGGCCCCCGAGAGGCCCCTCCCAACGGGCCTGGCACCGCAACACCTGGGTTTGCGGACCGCTAGCCCCAGCATCCGACTCACCATGCTCCCCCGCCGGCAACTGAGCCACTAGGGGCACCGCCGGACATTCAGTGCGGGAGAACGGGCAGGGCTTCTTGAGCCCCGGCGACCTTCGAAGGCCCCCCGCGCCAAAACTCATGGGCCTACGCTACCGCTCGCCAGCGCCCTCACCTCGGCCCTCCCCTCTGCTCACCGCACAGCCGGTGGATTGGGCCTGCGGCCTCCTGGGGGCTAACCATAACCCTAGGTCAGCCTCCGAGGGGCCCCTGCAAAGGGGCCTGGTGCCGCAACACCGGGGATTGGGAACCCCCCAACCCCAGCGACGGACTCACCCTGTCGCCCTGCCGCCACCCGGGCCCCAGGGGTGCCGCAGGTCATTCAGGGCGGGAAAACGGGCAGGGTCCTCCGATCCCGCGGCGACTTTCGAAGGCTTCCCGCGCCAAAACGCTTCGGCCGAGCTCCCGCTCGCCCGCGCCCTCACCTCGGCCCTCCCCTCCGCTCGCCGCACAGCTGGCACATCGGGCCTGCCGGCCTCCTGGGGGCTAACTGTAACCTTAGGTCGGCCCCCGAGGGGCCACTACCAAGGGTCTGCCCCCGCAACGCCGGGGATTGGGGACCCCCAAGCCCCAGTGCCGGGCTCACCCTGCCGCCCGGCCCCCCCGGGCCGCTAGTAGCGCTGCTGGTCATTCAGGGCAGGAGGACGGGTTGGGCCCTCCGAACCCCCGATGACCTTCGAAGGCCCCCGGTGCCAAAACGCTTGGGTCCACATTCTTGCTCTCAAGCGCCCTCACCTGGGTCCACCCCTCCGCTCGCCTCACAGCCGGCGGATCTGGCCTGCTGGCCCCCTGGGGGCTAACAATAACCCTTGGTCGGCCCCCTAGAGCCCTTCCAAAGGGGCCTGGCGCCCCAACGCCGAGGATTGGGGACCCCCAAGCCCCAGCGCCCAAGTCACCCTAACACCCCTCCTCCACCCGGGCCGCTAGGGGAGCCGCCGGTCATTCAGGGCAGAAGAATGTACAGGGCCCTCCAAGCCTCCAGCGACTTTCGAAGGACCCCCGCCCCAGAACGCCTGAGCCCACGCTCCCGCTCGCCAGCGGCCTCACCTCCGCCCGCCTCTCCGCTTGCCGCAGAGCTGGCGGATCGGGCTTCCGGCCTCCTGGGGGCTAAATCTAACCATAGGTCGGTCCCCTAGGGGCCCCAGCAAGGGGCCTAGAGCCGCAACACCGGGGATTGGAGAACCCCGAGCTCCAGCGCTGGACACAACCGGCTGCCCCGCTGCCACATGGGCCACTAGGGGCGCTGCGGGTCATTCAGGGCGGGACAACGGGCAGGGCCCTCAGAGCCTCTGGCGACATTCGAAGGCCCCCCGCGCCAAAACGCTTGGGCCCACGCTCCTGCTCACAAGCGCCCTCACCTCGGCCTGCCCCTCTGCTCACCACACAGCCGGCGGATCGAGCCTGCCGGCCTCCTCGGAGCTAACCCTAACCCTAGGTGAGTCCCCGAGGGGCCCCTCCCAAGGGGCATGGCGCCAAAACGCCGGGGATTGGGAACCTCTGAGTCCCAGCGCCCGACTCACCCTACCGCCCCTCCTCCACCAGGGCTTTTAGGGGAGCCGCCCGTCATTCAGGGCGGGAGAACGGGCAGGGCCGTCCGAACCCCTGGCGACATTCAAAGGACCCCCGTGCCAAAATGACTGGGCCCACTCTCCAGATTGCCAGCGGCCTCACCTCCGACCACCCCTCCACTCACCGCAGAGCTGGCGGATCGGGCCTGCGGGCCTCCTGGGGGCTAACCCTTACCATATGTCGGCCCCCGAGGGGCCCCTAGCAAGGGGCCTGCAGTCGTAACGCCGGGGATTGGGGACCCCTGAACCCCAGTGCCGGACTCACCCGGCCGCCCCGCTGCCACCTGCACCACTAGGAGCGCCACCGGTCATTCAGTGCGGGAGAACGGGCAGGGTCCTCCGATCCCCCCACGACCTTCGAAGGGCCCCCCGCACCAAAACACTTGACCCACGCTCCCGCTAGCCAGCGCCCTCACCTCGGCCCGCCCCTCCACTCGCCGCACAGCCGTAGGATCGGGCCTGTCAGCCCCCTGGGTGTAACCCTAACCCTAGGTCTGTCCCCACGGGGCCCCTCCCAAGGGGCCTGGCATCGCAATGCCGGGGATTGGGGACCCCCGAGCACCAGTGCTGGACTCTCCCTGCCACCCCACCACCACCCAGTCCGCTAGGGGCGCCGCCGGTCATTCAGTGCTGGAGAACAGGCAGGGCCCTCTGAGCCCCCGCGACCTTCGTAGGCCCCTCGCGCCAAAATGCTTGGGCCCACGCTCCCACTCGCCAGCGCCCTCTTCTCGGCCCGCCCCTCCACTCGATGAACAGCTAGCGGATCAGGCCTGCCTGTTTCCTGGGGGCTAACACTAACCCTAGGTCAGACCCCAAGAGGCCACTTCCAAAGGCCTGGTGCCACAACGCCGGGGATTGGTGACCCCCAAGCCTCAGCGCCGGAGTCACCCTTCCGCCCCACAGCTACCGGGCCAGTAGGGACGCCACCAGTCATTCAGAGCGGGAGAATGGGCAGGGCCCTCCGAGCCCCTGGCGACCTTTGAGGCCCCCCACGCCAAAACGCTTGGGCCCACGCTCCCGCTAGCAAGCGCCCTCACCTCGGTCCGCCCCCCCTCTCGCCGCACAGACAGCGGATTGGGCCTGCCAGCCTCCTGGGAACTAACCCTAACTCTAGGTCTGCTCACGAGGGGCCCCTCCCAAGGGGCCTGGCGATGCCACGCCGGGGATTGGGGACCCTCAACCCCCAGCGCATTACTTACCCTGCCGCCCTGCTGCCACCCGGGCTGCTAGGGGCGCCACCGGTTATTTAGGGCGGGAGAACGGGCAGGGCCCTCCGAGCCCCCAGTGACCTTTGAAGGCCCCCCGTGACAAAACGCTTGGGCCTAGGCTCCTGCTCGCCAGCACCCTCTCCTCAGCCCGCCCCTCCGCTCACCGCACAGCCGGCAGATCGGGACTGCCGGCCTCCTGGGGCTAACCCTAACCCTAGGTCGGCTCCCGAGGGGCCCATCCCAAGGGGCCTGGCACTGCCACGCGGGTGATTGGGGATCCCCGAGCACCAGGGCTGAACTCACCCTGTCGCCCCGCTGCGACCCGGATCGCTAGGGGCACCGTCCTCATTCGGGGCTGGGGAACGGGCAGGGCCCTCTGAGCCCCCGGTGACCTTCGAAGGCCCAACACGCCAAAACGCTTGGGCTCACGCTCCCGCTCGCCAGCGCCCTCACCTCGCCCCGCCCCTCCGTTCTCTGCACAGCCGGCGGATCGGGCCCGGCCTCCTTTGGGTTAACCTCAACCCTAGGTCGGCCCCCGAGGGACCCCTCCCAAGGGGCCAGGCGCCGCCACGCCGGGGCATTTGGACCCCTGAGCCCTACTCCAGACTCACCTTGCCGCCCCGCCGCCACCCGGGACGCTAGGGGCGCCACCGGTCATTCAGGGAGGGAGTACGGGCAGGGCCCTCCGAGCCCCCGATGACCTTCGAAGGCCCCCTGCACCAAAACGCTTGGGCCTAAGCTCCCGCTCGCCAGCGCCCTCACCTCGGCTCACCCCTCCCCTCGCCGCACAGCCGGCCAATTGGGCCTGCCGGCCTCCTTTGGGCTAACGAGAACCCTAGCTCGGCCCCCGAGGGACCCCTCCCAAGGGGCCTGGCAATGCCACGCCGGGTACTGGGGACCCCCGAGCCCGAGCTCCGGACTCACCCTGCCTCCCCGCCGCCACCCTGGCCGCTAGGGAGCCGCCGGGCATTCAGGGCGGGAGAACTTGCTGGGCCCTCCGAGCCCCCGGTGAGCTTCGAAGGCCCCCCATGCCAAAACGCTTGGGCCCACGCTCCCGCTTGCCAGCGCATTAACGTCGGCCCACCCCTCCGCTCGCTGCACAGCCGGCGGATTGGGCCCGCCGGCCTCCTTTGGGCTAACACTCACCATATGTTGGCCCCCGAGGGACCCCTCCCAAGTGCCTGGAGCCACCGCGCCGGGGATCGGGGACCACTGAGCCCCAGCTCCAGACTCATCCTGCCGACACGCCGCCACCCTGGCCGACAGGGGCGCCACCGGTCATTTAGTGTGTGAGAATGGGCAGGGCCCTCCAAGCTCCCAGTGACAATCCAAGGCCCCCTGTGCCAAAACCCTGGGCCCACGCTCCCCCTCGCCAGCGCCCTCACCTCGGCCCGCCCCTCTGCTCGCCGCACAGCCGGCGGTTCGGGCCTGCCGGCCTCCTTTGGGCTAACCCTAAACCTAGGTCGGCCCCAGAGGAGCCCCTCCCAAGGGGCCTGGCGCCGCCACGCTGGGGATTGGGGACACCCGAACCCCACCGCCGGACGCACTCTGCCGCTCCTCACCACCCGGCCCGCTAGGGGCGCCGTCCTCATTCAGGGCGTTAGAACGGGCAGGGCCCCCCGGGCCCCCGGCGACCTTCGAAGGTCCCCCGCGACAAAACGCTTGGGGCCATGCTCCCGCTCGCCAGCGCCCTCACCTCGGCTAGCCCCTCCGCATGTGGCAGAGCCGGCGGATCGGGCCTGCCAGCCTCCTGGGGGCTAACCCGAACCCTAGGTCGGCCCCCAAGGGGCCCCTCCCAAGGGGCCTATCGCTGCAATGCCTGGGATTGGTGACCCCCGAGTCCCAGCGCCGGACGCACTGTGCCGCCCCGCCGCCACCCGGGCCGGTAGGAGAGCTGTCGGTCATTCAGGGCAGAACAACGGACAGGGCCCTCGGAGCCCCCAGCGCCGTTTGAAGGCCCTCCGCGCCAAAACCCTTGGGCCCACGCTCCCGCTCGCCAGCACCATCACTTCAGCCCACCCTCCGCTCCCTGCACAACCGGCGGATTGGGCCTGACGGTCCCCTGGGGGCTAAACCTAACCCTAGCTCGATCCCTCGAGGGGCCCCTCCCAAGGGGCCTGGTGCCGCAATGCCCGGGATTCCGGACCCACAAGCCCCAGCGCCAGACTCACCCTCCCGCCCCGCTGCCACCCGGGCCTCTAGGGGCACCGCCAGTCATCCAGGGCGGGAGAACGGGCAGGGTCCTCCGAGCCCCTGGTGACCTTCAAAGGCCCCCGCACCAAAACGCTTGGGCCCACGCTCCTGCTCTTCAGCGCCCTCACCTCGGCCTGCCCCTCCGCTCGCCACACAGCTGGCAGATCAGGCCTGCCAGCCTCCTGGGGGCTAACCCTAACCCTAGCTCACCCTCGGAGGGGCTCATCCCAAGGTGCCTGGAGCGGCAATGCCGGGCATTGGAGACCCACGAGCCACAGTGCTGGACTCACCGTGCTGCCCCGCCGCCACACAGGCCGCTAGTGGCACCACCGGTCATTCAGGGCGGGAGAACGGGAAGGGCCCTTGGAGCCCCCGGCCTCTTTCGAAGGCCCCCCGCGCCAGAAAGCTTGCGCCCACTCTCCCGGTAGCCAGTGCCCTCACCTCGGCCCGCCCCTCCGCTCGCCGCACAGCCGGCGGATAGGGCCCGCCAGCCTCCTGGGGGCTAACCCTATCCCTTCGTCGGCCCCCGAGAGGCCCCTCCCAACGGGCCTGGCACCGCAACACCTGGGTTTGCGGACCGCTAGCCCCAGCATCCGACTCACCATGCTCCCCCGCCGGCAACTGAGCCACTAGGGGCACCGCCGGACATTCAGTGCGGGAGAACGGGCAGGGCTTCTTGAGCCCCGGCGACCTTCGAAGGCCCCCCGCGCCAAAACTCATGGGCCTACGCTACCGCTCGCCAGCGCCCTCACCTCGGCCCTCCCCTCTGCTCACCGCACAGCCGGTGGATTGGGCCTGCGGCCTCCTGGGGGCTAACCATAACCCTAGGTCAGCCTCCAAGGGGCCCCTGCAAAGGGGCCTGGTGCCGCAACACCGGGGATTGGGAACCCCCCAACCCCAGCGACGGACTCACCCTGTCGCCCTGCCGCCACCCGGGCCCCAGGGGTGCCGCAGGTCATTCAGGGCGGGAAAACGGGCAGGGTCCTCCGATCCCGCGGCGACTTTCGAAGGCTTCCCGCGCCAAAACGCTTCGGCCAAGCTCCCGCTCGCCCGCGCCCTCACCTCGGCCCTCCCCTCCGCTCGCCGCACAGCTGGCACATCGGGCCTGCCGGCCTCCTGGGGGCTAACTGTAACCTTAGGTCGGCCCCCGAGGGGCCACTACCAAGGGTCTGCCCCCGCAACGCCGGGGATTGGGGACCCCCAAGCCCCAGTGCCGGGCTCACCCTGCCGCCCCGCCCCCCCGGGCCGCTAGTAGCGCTGCTGGTCATTCAGGGCAGGAGGACGGGTTGGGCCCTCCGAACCCCCGATGACCTTCGAAGGCCCCCGGTGCCAAAACGCTTGGGTCCACATTCTTGCTCTCAAGCGCCCTCACCTGGGTCCACCCCTCCGCTCGCCTCACAGCCGGCGGATCTGGCCTGCTGGCCCCCTGGGGGCTAACAATAACCCTTGGTCGGCCCCCTAGAGCCCTTCCAAAGGGGCCTGGCGCCCCAACGCCGAGGATTGGGGACCCCCAAGCCCCAGCGCCCAAGTCACCCTAACACCCCTCCTCCACCCGGGCCGCTAGGGGAGCCGCCGGTCATTCAGGGCAGAAGAATGTACAGGGCCCTCCAAGCCTCCAGCGACTTTCGAAGGACCCCCGCCCCAGAACGCCTGAGCCCACGCTCCCGCTCGCCAGCGGCCTCACCTCCGCCCGCCTCTCCGCTTGCCGCAGAGCTGGCGGATCGGGCTTCCGGCCTCCTGGGGGCTAAATCTAACCATAGGTCGGTCCCCTAGGGGCCCCAGCAAGGGGCCTAGAGCCGCAACACCGGGGATTGGAGAACCCCGAGCTCCAGCGCTGGACACAACCGGCTGCCCCGCTGCCACATGGGCCACTAGGGGCGCTGCGGGTCATTCAGGGCGGGACAACGGGCAGGGCCCTCAGAGCCTCTGGCGACATTCGAAGGCCCCCCGCGCCAAAACGCTTGGGCCCACGCTCCTGCTCACAAGCGCCCTCACCTCGGCCTGCCCCTCTGCTCACCACA
Source organism: Ursus americanus (assembly GCF_024610735.1). Taxonomy (NCBI): domain Eukaryota; kingdom Metazoa; phylum Chordata; class Mammalia; order Carnivora; family Ursidae; genus Ursus; species Ursus americanus. Next base: position 530,668 of record NW_028273688.1, on the reverse strand, counting down.
CAGCCGGCGGATCGAGCCTGCCGGCCTCCTCGGAGCTAACCCTAACCCTAGGTGAGTCCCCGAGGGGCCCCTCCCAAGGGGCATGGCGCCAAAACGCCGGGGATTGGGAACCTCTGAGTCCCAGCGCCCGACTCACCCTACCGCCCCTCCTCCACCAGGGCTTTTAGGGGAGCCGCCCGTCATTCAGGGCGGGAGAACGGGCAGGGCCGTCCGAACCCCTGGCGACATTCAAAGGACCCCCGTGCCAAAATGACTGGGCCCACTCTCCAGATTGCCAGCGGCCTCACCTCCGACCACCCCTCCACTCACCGCAGAGCTGGCGGATCGGGCCTGCGGGCCTCCTGGGGGCTAACCCTTACCATATGTCGGCCCCCGAGGGGCCCCTAGCAAGGGGCCTGCAGTCGTAACGCCGGGGATTGGGGACCCCTGAACCCCAGTGCCGGACTCACCCGGCCGCCCCGCTGCCACCTGCACCACTAGGAGCGCCACCGGTCATTCAGTGCGGGAGAACGGGCAGGGTCCTCCGATCCCCCCACGACCTTCGAAGGGCCCCCCGCACCAAAACACTTGACCCACGCTCCCGCTAGCCAGCGCCCTCACCTCGGCCCGCCCCTCCACTCGCCGCACAGCCGTAGGATCGGGCCTGTCAGCCCCCTGGGTGTAACCCTAACCCTAGGTCTGTCCCCATGGGGCCCCTCCCAAGGGGCCTGGCATCGCAATGCCGGGGATTGGGGACCCCCGAGCACCAGTGCTGGACTCTCCCTGCCACCCCACCACCACCCAGTCCGCTAGGGGCGCCGCCGGTCATTCAGTGCTGGAGAACAGGCAGGGCCCTCTGAGCCCCCGCGACCTTCGTAGGCCCCTCGCGCCAAAATGCTTGGGCCCACGCTCCCACTCGCCAGCGCCCTCTTCTCGGCCCGCCCCTCCACTCGATGAACAGCTAGCGGATCAGGCCTGCCTGTTTCCTGGGGGCTAACACTAACCCTAGAGGCCACTTCCAAAGGCCTGGTGCCACAACGCCGGGGATTGGTGACCCCCAAGCCTCAGCGCCGGAGTCACCCTTCCGCCCCACAGCTACCGGGCCAGTAGGGACGCCACCAGTCATTCAGAGTGGGAGAATGGGCAGGGCCCTCCGAGCCCCTGGCGACCTTTGAGGCCCCCCACGCCAAAACGCTTGGGCCCACGCTCCTGCTAGCAAGCGCCCTCACCTCGGTCCGCCCCCCCTCTCACCGCACAGACAGCGGATTGGGCCTGCCAGCCTCCTGGGAACTAACCCTAACTCTAGGTCTGCTCACGAGGGGCCCCTCCCAAGGGGCCTGGCGATGCCACGCCGGGGATTGGGGACCCTCAAGCCCCAGCGCATTACTTACCCTGCCGCCCTGCTGCCACCCGGGCTGCTAGGGGCGCCACCGGTTATTTAGGGCGGGAGAACGGGCAGGGCCCTCCGAGCCCCCAGTGACCTTTGAAGGCCCCCCGTGACAAAACGCTTGGGCCTAGGCTCCTGCTCGCCAGCACCCTCTCCTCAGCCCGCCCCTCCGCTCGCCGCACAGCCGGCAGATCGGGACTGCCGGCCTCCTGGGGCTAACCCTAACCCTAGGTCGGCTCCCGAGGGGCCCATCCCAAGGGGCCTGGCACTGCCACGCGGGTGATTGGGGATCCCCGAGCACCAGGGCTGAACTCACCCTGTCGCCCCGCTGCGACCCGGATCGCTAGGGGCACCGTCCTCATTCGGGGCTGGGGAACGGGCAGGGCCCTCTGAGCCCCCGGTGACCTTCGAAGGCCCAACACGCCAAAACGCTTGGGCTCACGCTCCCGCTCGCCAGCGCCCTCACCTCGCCCCGCCCCTCCGTTCTCTGCACAGCCGGCGGATCGGGCCCGGCCTCCTTTGGGTTAACCTCAACCCTAGGTCGGCCCCCGAGGGACCCCTCCCAAGGGGCCAGGCGCCGCCACGCCGGGGAATTGGACCCCTGAGCCCTACTCCAGACTCACCCTGCCGCCCCGCCGCCACCCCGGACGCTAGGGGCGCCAGCGGTCATTCAGGGAGGGAGTACAGGCAGGGCCCTCCGAGCCCCCGATGACCTTCGAAGGCCCCCTGCACCAAAACGCTTGGGCCTAAGCTCCCGCTCGCCAGCGCCCTCACCTCGGCTCACCCCTCCCCTCGCCGCACAGCCGGCCAATTGGGCCTGCCGGCCTCCTTTGGGCTAACGAGAACCCTAGCTCGGCCCCCGAGGGACCCCTCCCAAGCGGCCTGGCAATGCCATGCCGGGTACTGGGGACCCCCGAGCCCGAGCTCCGGACTCACCCTGCCTCCCCGCCGCCACCCTGGCCGCTAGGGAGCCGCCGGGCATTCAGGGCGGGAGAACTTGCTGGGCCCTCTGAGCCCCCGGTGAGCTTTGAAGGTCCCCCATGCCAAAACGCTTGGGCCCACGCTCCCGCTTGCCAGCGCATTAACGTCGGCCCACCCCTCCGCTCGCTGCACAGCCGGCGGATTGGGCCCGCCGGCCTCCTTTGGGCTAACACTCACCATATGTTGGCCCCCGAGGGACCCCTCCCAAGTGCCTGGAGCCACCGCGCCGGGGATCGGGGACCACTGAGCCCCAGCTCCAGACTCATCCTGCCGACACGCCGCCACCCTGGCCGACAGGGGCGCCACCGGTCATTTAGTGTGTGAGAATGGGCAGGGCCCTCCAAGCTCCCAGTGACAATCCAAGGCCCCCTGTGCCAAAACCCTGGGCCCACGCTCCCCCTCGCCAGCGCCCTCACCTCGGCCCGCCCCTCTGCTCGCCACACAGCTGGCAGATCGGGCCTGCCGGCCTCCTCGGAGCTAACCCTAACCCTAGGTTGGCCCCCCAGGGGCCCCTCCCATGGGGACTGTCGACGCAACACTGGGGATTGATGACCCCCAGCCCCAGTGCCGGGCTCACCCTGCTGCCCCGCCAGCACCTAGGCAGCTAGGGCACTGCCGGTCATTCAGGGTGGGAGAATGGACAGGGCCCTCCCAGTCCCAGTGAACTTCTAAGGCCCCAGGCGCCAGAATGCTTGGGCCCATGCTTCCGCTCACCAGCGCCCTCACCTCAGCCAGCCCCTCTGCTGGCCGCACAGCCAGCGGATCGGGCCTGCGGGCCTCCTGGGGGCTAACACTAACCCTAGGTTGGCCCCCGAGGGGAACCTCCCAAGGGGCCTGGCGCAGCAATGCCAGGGATTGGGGACCCCTGAGCTCCAGCGCCAGACTCACCCTGTCACCCCGACGCCACCCGAGCCGCTATGGGCGCTGCCGGTCATTCAGTGCGGGAGAACAGGCAGGGCCCTTCGAGCCCCTGGAGACCTTCGAAGGTCCAACTTGCGAATACGCTTGGGCCCACACTCCTGCTCGCTAGCACCCACATCTCGGCCCGCCCTTCCGCTTGCCACACACCCGGCAGATCAGGCCTGCCCGCATCCTGGGGGCTAACTCTAACATTTGGTCGGCCCAGGAGGGGCCCCTCCCAAGGGGCCTTGCACCGCAACACCGGGGATTGGGGACACCCGAGCCCCAGCGCCAGACTCTACCTGCCGCCCTGCCGCCAACTGGCCCAGTAAGGGCGCCGCCGATCATTCAAGGAGGGAGAAGGGGCAGGGCCCTCTGAACCCCTTGCGACCTTCGAAGACCCCCTGCGCTAAAACGCTTGGGCCCACTTTCCTGCTCCCCAGCGCCCTCACCTCGGCCCGCACCTCCACTCGCCGCACAGTGTGCGGATTGGGCCTGACGGTCTTTTTGGGGCTAACCTTAACCCTAGGTCGTCGCCCCAGGGGCCCCTCCCAAGGGTCCTGGTGCCACTACGCCGGGGATCTGGTACCCCAAGCCCCAGAGCCAGACTCAACCTCCCACATCGCTGCCACCTGGGCCGCTAGGGGCGCCGCCGGTCATTCAGGGTGGGAGAACAGACAGGGCCCTGGAGAAACTGGCGACATTTGAAGCCTCCCGCGCCAAAATGCAGGGGCCCACCATCCCGCTCCCTAGCACCTTTACCTCGGCCCACCCACCTCTAGCCGCCTAGCCAGAGGATCATGCCTGCCGGCCTAATGGGGTCTAAATCTAACCCTAGGTCGGCTCACGAGGAGCCCTTCCCAAGGGGCCTGGCACTGCAACACCGGGGATTGGGATTACCCGAGCCGAAGCTTGGGACTCACTCTGCTGCCCCACCGCCAACGGAGCCGCTAGGGGCACGCCGGTTATTCAGGGTGTTAGAACGGGCAGGGCCCTCTGAGCCTCTAGTGACGTTCAAAGGCCCCTGCGCCAAAACGCTGGATACCATACTCCCGCTAGCCAGCGCCCTCACCTCGGCCCACTCCTCTGCTCGCCGCACAGCCGGCGCATTGGTCCTGCTGGCCTACTGAGGTCTAACCCTAACTCTAAACCCTAACCCCTAACCTTAAACCCTAAACCTTAACCCCTAACCCTACCCAAAATCTAACCATAACCCCTAATCCTTAAACCCTAAACCCTAACATTAACACTAAACCCTAAACCCTAACCCTAATCCCGAAGCCCTAAACAATAAACCCTTACCTTAACCACTAACCCCAAACCCTAACCCTACCCTTAACGCTACCCCTTCAGCTAACCCTACCCCTAACCCGTAAACTAACCCTAAATCTAAACCTAACCCGTACCCTAACCTGTACCCTAACCTTAACCCTAAACCCTAAACCCTGACCCTAACCCATACCCTAAATCGTACCATAACCTGTACCCTAACCCAACCCATAACCTAACCCTAACCCGTACCCTAACTGTAACCCTAAACCCTAAACCGTAACCCGTACCCTACCCTAACCAGTACCCTTACCTTAACCTTAACCCATACCCTAACCCGTACACTAACCCATACCCTAACCTGTACACTATCCCAAACCCGGACCCTAACCCATACCCTAACCCATACCTAACCCTAACCTGTACCCTAACCTGTACCCTAACCCATACCCTAACCCTAAACCGTACCCTATACCTATCCGTAACCCGTTCCCTAACCCGTACCCTAACCCTAACCCTAAACCGTAACCTAACCTGTACCATAAACCTAAACTGTAACCTAACCCTAACCCGTACCCTAACCCTAACCCGTACCCTAAACCGTACCCAAATCCGTACGACAACACTTACCCTAAACCGTAACCTAACACGTACCCTAAACTATACCCTAATGCGTACCCTAACTCGTACCTTAACCCTAACCCATACCCTAAACCTAAACCGTACTCCAACCCTAACCCCAACCCTAACCCCAAACCCTAAACCCTAACCCGTACCCTAAACCCTAATCTGTACCCTAACCCATAACCTCTAACCTGTAACCCCTAAACCCAACCCTAACCCGTACCCTCTCCTTCCCCTAACTCTAACCTCTACCCTCACCCATACCCTAACCGTAACCCATACCCTAACCTGAACCCATACCCTAATCCATACCCTAACCCCGGGGATTGGGTACACCTGAGCACCACCACGGGACTCAACCTGCCAGCCCTCAGGAAACCATGCCCCTTGGGGCGCCACAGAGCATCCCATGCAGGAGAACTGGTAGTGCCCCCCTGAGCCCCCAGCGATCCTCGGCGGCCCCATACACCCCAACCCTGAGGCCCACGCTCATCCCACCCCACGCCTTCCCTTCAGCTTGCCACCGAGCTCATCGCAGAGCCGGCAGATCAGGCCTGCCGGGTTCCTGGGGCCTACACCTGACCCTAGGTCAGCTGGGTAGGGCCCCTCCCCTGGGGCCCGGTGCCATAGCCCCAGGGACTGGGGACACCTGAGCCCCACTGCAGGACAAAGCCTGCCAGCCCGCAGGAAACCGTGCCCCTTGGGAGGCTATAGAGCATTCAGGGCGGGAGAACCAGGAGGGCCCCCAGAGCCCCCGGCGAATTTGGTGATCCCTAAACCCAACCTTGAAGTCCATGCTCACCCCAGCCCGCACCCTCACCTCAGCCCATGGCAGAGCTCGCCACATAGTGGGCAGATCTGGCCTGCGGGGTTCCTGGGCGCCAACCCTAACCCTAGTTCATCTGTGGAGGGGCCCCTCCCCAGGAGCCTGGAGCCGCAGCCACGGGGATTCGGGACACCTGAGCCCCACAGCAGGACTCAGTCTGCCACCCCACAGGAAACCATGCGCCTTGGGAGGCCATAGAGCATTCAGGGCGGGAGAACCAGGAGGGCACTCCTGAGCCACCAGCGAACTTTGGCGGCCTCCCACACCCCAACCCTGAGGCCCACGCTCACCCTCCCCACACCCTCACCTCAGCCCGTGTAGCTAGCCATACAGCCAGCAGATCGGGCCTGCGGGGCTCCTGGGGCCTAACCCTAGCCCTAGGTCAGCCGCAGGTGTGGGGGCCTCCCCAGGAGCCTTACACCGCAGCCCCGGGGAATTGGGATACCTGTACCCCACCAGAGGACTCAGCTTGCCACCTGACAGGAAACATTGCCCCTTGGGGCTCTATGGAGCCTACAGGGCACGAGAACTTGGGGAGGCCCTCAGAGCCCGTCCCCACATTTGGCAGCCCCCCGTGCCCCAACCTTGAGGCCCATGCTCACCCTCCCCCATGGCCTCCTCTCAGCCCTCCACAAAGCTCACCTCACAGCCTGCAGATTGTCCCTGCCGGGCTCCGGGACCCTAACCCTTACCCTAGGTTGGCCACAGAGGGGCCCCTCCCCAGGGTCCTGGCACCACAGTCCAGGGGATTGGGGACACCCAAGCCCCACCGTAGGACTCAGCCTGCAGCCCACAGTAAACTCTACCATTTTGGTGCACAACAGAGCAGTCAGGGCAAGAGAATTGGGGCACCCCCTGAGAGTCCCTTCTGGTGAACCCCGACCTTTGTGGGCCCTTCCGGATGAAACCCCAAGGCTCACACTCACCCGCCCTTGTGCCCTCATCTCACTCGGCCTGGGAGCTCTCTGAGCACTGGGCAGTTCAGACCTGCTGTCCTTGAGGCCTAACCTAACCCTGGGTCTTCTGCTGAGGGTCCCTCCCCGTTTGCCTGCCTCCAAGGCACCAGGCATTGGGCTCACCTCTGCAGGACTAGAAGACTCAGCCTGCCCCACAGCAGGAAACTGTCCATTTGGGGCTGCAGCAAGAATTCATAGGAAAATCAGAGGGTCCCCCTCAGCCCATCCCAGGCAACCCCACTTTCAGAGATGTCCCCGGATCCAATTAGTAGCTTCACACTGAACTTGCTCTCCACGGAGATCTTTTGAAATTCTCCACAATTCCAACTGATGGCATTATCCAGCTTCAGTGCCTTACCCAGCTTTAGCTCTTGAGATGGATTAAAATGGGAAGTCACTTCACTGATGACGACGTACTGGTGACCAAAAGATACATGCATAAATGCTTCATATCACTTGGCTTCAGGGAAATGCAAATCTAAACCCCTATACATGCCATATCACACGAGGCCAAATATCTAAAAATAAGAAGACATGAAACTATACATGTTGGAGAGGATGTGGAGAAACGGCAAACCTCTTACACCCCTATACGAATGCAGTCCGGTACAGCCACTCCTGAAAATGGTACGGAGTTTCCTCAAGAAGTTATAAATAAAACTACCCTATGTCCCAGCAATTGCACTACTGGGTATTTACCCCAAAGCGACAGGTACTGAAGACGGGACACATGCATCACAGTGTTCATAGCAGCAATATCCATAATAGACAAGCTGTGGAAGGAGTGCAGATGACCATGGATAGATGAATGGATAAAGAAGATGTGGATCATATATATAATGGAATATTACTCAGCCATCAGAAAGGATGAATACTTACCATCACACTGACCTGGGTGGAGATGGAGGGTATTATGCTGAGTGGAATAAGTCAATGAAAGAAAGACAATGATCATATGCTTTCACTCCTATGTGGAATATCAGAAACAAGGAAGAAGACCATAGGGGAAGGAAGGGAAAATAGAATGGGAAGTTATCAGAGAGGGGGAAAACCCATGATGGACTCTTAACTATCACAAGAAACTGATGATTGTTGGAGGAGAAGTTGGGGGGGGGTAACTGGGTGAGTAGCATTAAAGAGGTCACACGATACAATGAGCACTGGGTGTTACACACGATTGAAAATTTATTGAAGACTACATCGGAAACTAATGGTGTACTGTAAGTTGGCTAATTGAATTTAAATTAAAGAACAAAAGACCTCAAATAAACAATCCTAAACATTTGTATGGAACCACTAAAGATTCCAAACAGCCAGTGCAATGTGGAAAAGAAAAACAAAGCTGGAGGACTCACAATTTCAGATTTCACGTTATACTACAAAGCTGCAGTCATCCTAACAAGACAGTATGGCACAAAAATAGACACAGCGACCAAAGGAACAGGATACAAGTTCAGACAGAAACCCACAATTATGTGGTCCATGAATCTTCCACAAAGCAAGCAACGATATCAAAAGGGAAAAGGACAGTCTCTACAACAAATGGTGTTGGGAAAACTAGACAGCTACGCACAAAAGAATGAAATTAAACTGCTTTCTTACACAATACAGACAAACACAAAACAGTTTCAAGACCTCAATATGAGACCTGAATCCATAAAAATCCTACAGGAGGGAAGACAGTAACTTCTTGACATGGACCATACCAACGTTTTTCTGGACTGTGTCCTGACAAAGGAAATGAAAGCAAAAATAAACTATTGGGAATACAGTAAAATAAAAAGTTTCCACACGGCAGAAGAACAATGAAAACGTAAAAATAATAAGACAACCTACTCAAAGGGAGAAGATATTTGCAAAGATCATATGCAATGAAGGGATAGTGTCCAAAACATATAGAACTGATCCTACTCGACCCCAAAAAAAACAAATAATCCAGTTAAAAAATAGGCAGAAGACATGGACAGACATTTCTCCAAAGAAGAAATACAAATGGCCAACAGTCCCGTGAAAAGATGTTCACCATCACCCATCATCAGGAAAATGTAAATCCAAAGGACAATGAGGTAATACCTCAAACCTGTCAGAATGGCTAACATCAAAAGCACAACAAAGAGCAGGTGTTGGGAGGATGTGGATAAAGGGGAATCCTCGCGAACTGTGGGTGGGAATGCAAACTGTGGTGGCCACCGTGGAAAACAGTACGAAGGTTCCTCAAAAAATTAAATATAGAACTACCCTATGATCCAACAATCACACTACTCCTATTTACACAAAGAATAGGAAAACAGTAACGTAAAAGGATACGTGCACCCCTATGTTTCTTGCACCATTATTTACAATATCACAATATGGAAGCAACCCAAGTGTCTGTAGAAAAATTGACAAATGAGATGATAGATGTGTGTATTCACACACACACACACACACGGACACACACACACACACACACACACATACACACACACAATGGAGTATTACTCAGCTTGAAAAAGAATGAAACCTTGCCATTTGCAGACACATGGATGGAGCTAGAGAGTATTATCCTAACTAAAATCAGGCAGAGAAAGAAAAATCCCATACGATGTCACTCTAATGGGGAACTTAAGAAACAAAGAAAAATAAATAACTAAAAGAGAAAAAGGAGATACACCAAAATACAAACTCTCAACAATAGAGAACAAACGGATGGTTACCAGAGAGGAGGTGGATAGAGGGATGAGTGAAATAGATGAAGGGGATTAAGAGGACGCTTTTCTTGATGACCACTGAGTAATATATAATTACTGAATCATTCTATTGTACACCTGAAACAAATGTAACACTGTATGTTAGCTCTACTGGAATTAAAATAAATTTTTTAAAAGATTTTTCTTTCAGGTACCTCTTTGAAAAATCTTTTCCTGTGCAATGTGCATAAACCCTACTTGGGAGGATTCACTCTACAATAATTATTCACTCCATGCCTCAAATTCAGATTTCACTGAGTTCTTATCGTGGATCCCAGCCCGCGGGAGCCATGGTCCTTTTCAGTCCAGGCTCAGCACCTATGCATTCAAGATTGGAAGTAGAGACACATGTCACTTCACAGTCCAGAAAGCTATTATTGTTTCTGTTTCAGTGTGAGAGAGTCACAGACTTTGGGACAGGTTTCAGAGCAGGTTTATTATGGATCCTGGATCTCTACTTCAATGTTCATTGCCTGGATCCCTTTGGCTAATAGGTTTCTTGTGGATGGGCTTGCTTCCAAGCACATACATGGAAGATGCAAAGGTGGGTGGGCTTGCTGCGGGACAGGAAGAAGACCAAAATCAGACAAGGGTCAGACCCCTTCCCTGATCCAGGAACTGCTACGGGAAAGGGTACGGGAGGTAGAATCCATGCGAAACTCCAAGGTCACCAGCTGAACACAGGAAGCACAGGTCAAGGGATCTGGAGGTGCAGGGGTTGAAGGCTGCTCTGAGCTACCTCTGGGAGGAAGGGAGGGAAGGAATGAGAAGGAGACACTGCCTGCCCCTGGCCCATGCCAGCTGCCCACCGCTCCGACACGCATCAGTCTACACAGCTGACACAGCTTGGGCTCAGGATGGGCTGTCTTGGGTCCCTCAATCCTCAGTGGGACAGCTGGCCCCAGGGCTCAGAGACATGCTGAGGGAGATGAGAGGGAAAGCTGCCCCACCCAGGTCATCCCCTCCTTGAGCAGACTGCCCTTCAGAACTGCTAAAAAAAAAACCACTAACGGGGTTGAAAGACATGCCATGGATGAACTAAGGCATAGAGATATGTAAAATAACATTCATTTTTAAGTTCAGAGCTGTCAGCTCAGGAAGAGGGGAGAGTTTCCCTGAAGAAGACTGAGGGGAGGGGAGGCCATGCTGAAAAGGGAGACATGGCTCTCCTGATTGGGGACCTGTAGCCCCCTTCCAGGGCAGGGTATCAACCTCGCATCACACGAGATCCATGGAAGTGTTCCATCAGGGCCAGATGTTTGTCTCGAGAAGGCTACCCTGTCATCGGACTGCACACGGCACCAGGGACGAGGGCCAGATGGAGGACGGACAATACTCCAGAGGCCATGGGGCAAGAACAGAGGCATATGACCTTGAAGATGATGATGAAAAGCAGGAGGTGGCAGCACGGAGCCAGCCTGAAAGTAACATGGGAGCAGTGCCCACAGCTACACTAACTGGGTGCCTTCTGTGTCAGGTGTGGCTGACTTCAGTGGGCTCCAGACTAGTCCTGACCACAAGTCTAGGAAGTGTGCACTACCCCGGCCTCCTCTCCCCTTGCAGCTGCTAGGAATCACGGTCACAGACCCTGGTCAGCTTTCATGGAAACCAAGCAGTGGCTCCCCCGCACGCTGCACCTCTGGTGGCGGTCCAGTGCGACCCTCATGCCAGGCCAGACACTGATGTCTACCTGTTTCCACACAAATCCACAGACAGGAGGGTGTCCCTGAATTCCACAGCACCTGATGAGACAGATCCACAGAACCCAACACCCAGTGGGTCACTTGGGACCTCACCTATGGTCATGGAGCTCACCATACCCCATTTCTGTCACTTCCCACAGAAAGCCTGGTTCTGATCCCCCACAATACCATACATCCTGGTTGCTGACCTGGGGTCATGCCATAAACCCACATGGCACCTTTCTTTTAGAGAAGGCTATGCCTACACCTCCTAGAAAATATTTCTAATGAAGTACAAGTCCATCAGGACTATGGTGTGAACAGTAGCACACAGCCTGCATGGTAGTAGTCAGTAATTCTAACAAGGGTTAACCCCAACTTCCGTCTCACAAAACCTTCCTCCATCCCCACTGAACTCATGGTATGCCTCAAAAAACCCTCCAGGAAACAAACCTTTCATCTGAATGCTCTCTTCACCTTCTGCTTCAAATCTTGTCCAACCACAATGATATGAAACTAGAAATCAGTCTCAAGAAAAAAATGGGACAGTCAAAAATAGGTGGAGATTGGGGGGCCTGGGTGGCTCAGTCGTTAAGGATCTGCTTTCAGCTCAGGTCGTGATCCCAGGATCCTGGTATCTAGCCCCGAATCAGGCTCCTTGCTCAGTTGGAAGCCCGCTTCTCCCTCTCCCACCCCCCTGCTTGCGTTCCCTCTCTCGCAGTCTCACTCTCTGTCAGATACTCAAATAATCTTAAAAAAATATGTGGAGACTTAACAACATGCTACTGAACAACCAACAGTCAAAGAAGAAAACAAAAAATTTTTAGAAGTACCTTGACACTGATGCAAAAGACAACCTACAAAAACTTATGGGATGCAGCAAAAGTAGCTTTATGGGGGACATTCGTAGAAATTCAAGTCTTCATCAATCCATGAGAATGCTCTCCAATAAACAACCTGATTTATGTGGTAAAGAAGTAGAAAAAAAAAACAACAAACAAAGCCCCAAATTAGTAGAAATAAGGAAATAACAAAAAGGAATGCATAAATAAATCCAAAGGAGACTAAAAAGACAAAAAAAAAAAAAACAATGAAAATGAGATTGGCCTTTTTTGGAAAGATAAACAAAACTGACAAACTTAGCTAGACTCACCAAGAAAGACAGAGGACTCCAATACAATCAGGAAAGGAAGATAATGGATTCCTGTCTCATATCAAAATCAAAAGAACTCTTCAACCTTGGACACAACAACTTCTTGCAAGCCACGTCTCTAAAGGCAAAGGAAATAAAAGCAAAAATGAACTATTGGCACTTCATCAGGATAAAAAGCTTCTGCTCAGCAAAGCAAACGATCAACAAAACAAAAAGGCAATCTATGGAATCGAAGAAGATATCTGCAAATGATATTACAGATAAAGGGCTGGTATTCAAGATCTATAAAGAACTCCTCTAACTCGACACCCAAAAAATGGGCAGAAGACACAAAGGGATACTTCTCCAGAGGGGAAACACAAATGGCCAACAGACACATGAAAAAATGCTCCACATCACTTGCCATCAGGCAAATACAAATCAAAACGACAATGAGATACCACCTTACACCAGATAGAATGGTTAAAATTAACAAGGCAGGGGGCACCTGGGTGGCACAGCAGTTAAGTGTCTGCCTTCGGCTAGGGGCGTGATCCTGGCATTATGGGATCGAGCCCCACATCAGGCTCCTCCGTTATGAGCCTGCTTCTTCCTCTCCCACTCCCCCTGCTTGTGTTCCCTCTCTCGCTGGCTGTCTCTATCTCTGTGGAATAAATAAATAAAATCTTGAAAAAAATTAACAAGACAGGAAATAAAAAAAGTCAGAGAGGATGTGGAGAAAGGGGAGCCCTCTTACACTACTCGTGAGAATTCAAGCTGGTACAGCCACTTTTGAAAACAATATGGAGGCTCCTCAAGACGTTAAACACAGAGATATCCTACGACCCACCAATTGTACTACTGGGTATTTACCCCATAGACACAGAGTAATGAAAAGAAGGGGCACCAGTATCCCAATGTTCATAGCAGCAATGTCCATAACAGCCAAACTGTGGAAGGAGCCATGATGTCCTTCAGCAGATGAATGGACAAAGATGATGTGGTCATCTGTACAATGGAATATTACTCATTCATCAGAAAGGATGAATACCCACCATTTGCACCAACGTGGATGGACCAGGAGGGGATTATGCTAAGTGAAATTAAGTCAAGCAGAGAAAGACAATTATCATATGGTTTCACTCCTATGTGGAATGGAAGGAATAGCATGGAGGACATTAGGAGAAGGAAGGGAAAAGTGAAGAGGGGGAATGAGAGGGGGAGATGAACCATGAGAGACTATTGACACTGGGAAACAAACTGAAGGTTGCAGAAAGGGAGGGGTAGGGGAATGGGTTATCCTGGTGATGGGTATTAAGGAGGGCACGTGTCATAATGAGCACTAGGTGTTATATGCAAACAATGAATCATGGAACACTACATCAAAAACAAATGAAGTACTGTAGGGTGACTAACATCATTTTAAAAAAAGAGAAAGATATGAAATCCATAAAGGAAAACTGTCACTATTTGCAAATGACATGAAATCCCGAAAGATTCCACAAAAAAAAAAAAAAAACTGTTAGAATAAAAAAATTCAAGAAAGCTGCAGGATATAATGTCAATATACAGAGACCTGTTGTCTTTATTTTTTTTCAGATTTTATTTATTTATTTGACAGGAAGAGAAAAACCACGAGCAGGGGGAGTGTCAGAAAGAGGGAGAAGCAGACCCTTGCTAAGCGGGGGCCCAGCACGGGGCTCAATCCCAGAACTCTGGGATCATGACCTGAGCTGAAGGCAGATGCTTCACCTATGGGGCCACCCAGATGACCCAACTTCTTGCATTTCTGTATATTGATGACACATATCGTAAAGAGAAATTTAAAAAGCAATGCCATTTACAATTGCATCAAAAAAATCTAGGAATAAAAGTAACCAGAAATGAGAAAGACATAGTACACTCAACACATGGCAGAAAAGAAATGAAAAACATATCTGTCGAGGGGGGCGGAATGTATGGGTCAAAGATTTGGAAGGCAACACAAACAAATGGAAGCATACGCCATGCTCCTTGACTGGAAGAGTTAATTATGTGAACATGTCCATCGTACCCAAAGCAATCGACAGATGTGATGAAATCCCTATCTGAATTCCAGTGGCATTATTCCAGCAAGTAGAAAACAGTCCTCAAACTTGGATGGAGTCACTAAAGACCCCAAATACCCAAAGGAACCTGGAGAAAGAAAGGTGCAGTCAACACACTCCTGGATTTCAAGCTAGATTACAAAGCTGTTGTCATCAAAACAGGATGGTACTGGCAGAAACACAGACACCAGGTCAGTGGAACAGAACAGAAAGCTCAGAAACTTACCCACACGTAGATGATCCTAACTTACGACACAGCAGCAGAAGATATGCCATGAGGGAAGGACTGTGTCTTCAGTGAGCGGTAACAGGCAAACTGGACACTAAATGCAGAAGAATATAGCTGGGTCACTTTCTTACACCACACACAAAATTTTTAATGGATGAATGATTTGAACATAAGATCTGAATCCATAAACCTCCAAGAAGACACAGGTACTAAGTCTCTCGACATTGGTTTTGGCAAAGAGTCTTCAGATCGGACACCAAATGCAAAGACAACAAAAGCAAAAATAAACCAGTGGAACAACATCAAACTGAAATCTTCCACACAGCAAAAGAAACCAGCAAAAACTTAAAAGGCCACTGACCCAATATGAAAAAAATATCTGTGAATCATGTGTGAGAAGAGGCTAATATCCAAAATACACACAACACTCATACAAATCAAAACAAAAAAACTATTTAAAAAAAATGGGAGGAATATGTGAATAGATACTTTCCAAAGATGGCACACAGGTGCCAACAGACAGAAGGAGTTGTTCGACATCACTAATCATCGTCAGGGAAACATCAGTCAAACCCACAATCGGCTATCCCCTCACAACTGTTGGAACAGCAATTGTCCCAGAGACAGACAAAAAGTGGGGTTATGGGTGTGCAGACGAGGAGACACTGTGCACTGTTGGTGGGAATGGAAATTGGTGCAGCCACTGTGACAAACGGTATGGAGGTTCCTGAAAAAATAAATACAACTACCCCATGACCCAGTAATGGCTCTAATGAGTATTGATTCAGAGAACACAAAAATACTGCCTCAAAAAGACAGATGCACTCCCACATTCACTGCAGCATTATTCACAAGAACCAGACATGGAAACACAGACCTTGGGGGCCTTATGCCAAGTAACTCAGACACAGGAAGACCAATACCAGATGCTCTCATGTACATTCCACGTGGAATAAACAAATACTGAACGCATAGATACTGATAGCAGATTGGTAGGTGCCAGATTCGGGGATGGGGTGGTAGAAACGGGTGAAGGTGGTCCAAGTCTCAATGTTTGAGTGAGAAAATCCGACAGTCATGAAATGTTCTGTCCAGCATGGAGACTAAAACTAACCCCACAGCATGGGGTATAGGTTTCCCTGCTCTTCAAAAGTACAGGACTTCTGAGAAACCTTGCACAGCAGAAATGGTGTCAAGAAGGAATGGCCATTAATTTACACGGAACATTTAGTGTGCTCAGACTCCAAAATTCCTTCTCTTTGATTTTTCTTAGGCCTCAGGACACAAGTTTCTAACGGAGGCCCAGCATAAATGAAGATAAAGCACAGCAGAGGCTCACAGACACCATTCAAAGTGCTGGTGGCTGGATGCGGAGAGCGGTTCCCAGCAGAAGGAGCTGGTTAGGGTGCATGCCACCTCTGTTGTGCTTTTCCCCAAAACAGATGCTGAACGCGATTCTCACTGTTCACCTTTTTTCATAAGAGGAAAATCCTCTTCAGGTATCTTCCTCTTACTGAAGCTGGGTAATAAATGTAGTTCTTTCAAGAATGCCCAGTGTCTTACTGTGAACGTTCAAAAAGTGGGGGATAATTGTACTTAAGCAATGCTGAGGGAGGAGATGTGAAAGGTTCTTCCAGACACAAACCTCAGCAGATCCACTGGGAAAGGCACCTTCCTCAGCATGCAGAACACGGACTACCTCCTACCCCCAGAAACCCTCTCCTTCCCCTCAATCAGGACAACCCACAACAGCTGGGAGTTACCCCAATTCCTCCATTCTCCTGCTTCTAATAGCTAACCCATCAGCAAATCCTGTGAGCTCCATCTTCAAAATAGACCCAGAATAGGTCTAACCACTCCATCCAAGGCCACTTGTCTGGTCCACAGTGGCTGAGTAACTGGAAAAGCTTCGTCATTGACCTACTTGCCATCTTCAACCCTCTGTCATCTGTTCTCAACACTGTAGCCACGATGGCCCAGTGAAACAGGGTCTCATGGGGTTATAGCCCTGGAATGGCTTTCTGTCACCCTCTGTCACCTCTCTGAGCTCATGTCCTAAGCTGTCTCCTGTGGCCACAGGGCCTTCTTGCTGCTCCTGGACATACCTGGAATTCTCCTGCCCCAGAGCCATTGCACATGCTTTCCCTTTTGTTCAGAATGCTCTTGATGTGTTCTCACTCACCTTCGGAGAAGTCTGAATTGGAGTGACAGGGACAGAAGATGAGGCTGTGTGTGTTGGGTGAGGCTGGTGGCCCAGAAGAAGGTTCTCTGCCAGCTCTCTGCCTGTGCCTCCCTTGTCCTCAGCCAGGAACTTGCACACAGCCCTCACCTGTCACAAGTCTCACCCAGGAGACCCACAGCCACCCCTGGAGCCCACCCTGAACACACCCTGCTGCAGAATGCATTCAGCTCTCCTCTGGGACCCCTGTCAGCTTTACCCAGACCTGCAACTCCCCCATCTCCTGCAAAGCTCCCGGATTACCTCTCTGCTTCCAAAATCACACTGGCGCAAGGCTTTCATGAGAAAGCTATAACGCTAACTAATGAAAGGTTCACACCTCCTTTCCCCTTCTGTTGCCTTTCTCTCCACCTTCTTTCCTACCTGTGCAAACTGTAACATATCAGTGGAACATGAACATGCTCTGAGACCTGAATCTTTCATTGCAGCTTTCTGAGGACTCCTTATGTGATAAGCAACTAGTGTATCCTACAACAGGGTGTTTTACAAATATCATCTATAGAAGACTACAGCTCAAATCACTACAATTTTACCTCACTCTTCATGAAGCAGAACACTTTTTCCTTTCTTCTTTTATTAAATTCCAGTTAGTTCACATGCGATGGAATATTCGCTTCAGGGGTAGGATTTAGTGATTCCTCACCTGCAAGGAGTACCCGGTGCTCATCACAAGTGCCCTCCTTAATACCCCTCACCGATTTAACTCTTCCCCCCACGCCCCTGTCCTGCAGCAACACTCAGTTTGTTCTCCAAGGTTGAGTCTATTTCCTTGTTTGCCACTCTCACCACCCCTCAACTCTGTTCCTCTGTTTTCTTTCTGAAATTCCACAAGCGTGAGAGCATAGGATATTTGTCTTTCCTCACTGATTTTGCTTAACTTAATACACTCTAGGTCCATCCACATCCTTGCAAATGGTAAGATTTCATTCTTTTTGAAGCTGGGTCATATTCCGTTATATATATGTATCCCACATCTGCTTTATCCATTCATCAGTGCATGGACTTTGGGATTCTCTCCATAGTTTGTCTACTGTGGACAATGCTGCTATAAACATCATGGTGCATGTTCCCCCTTCGAATCCGCATTTTTGTATCCTTTGGGTAAATACCTAGGACAGCAATTGCTGGATCATGGGGTTGTTCAATGTTTAACTTTTTGAGGAACCCCCACACTGGTTCCCAGACTGGTTGCACCACTTTGCATTCCCACCACCAGGATGGGAGAGTTCCCCTTCAAGCAGAACATTATCTGCGGGCAATTTCATAAGAGGAAACAAAACCTCTGGGAGATGCACCCAGGGTTAGGCAAGCAGTTGCAGACTTCACCCCAAGGCTCCTGACGCCAAGCCCCTTGAAGCCACCGCATGCCACTATCCAAAAGAATTCCCGGACTCTCCTTCTGACTCCACCACCAAAGAAACTACAGAGAGAATATGGCACCTCAAAATATCGAGATAATACATTTAGTAAAACTAGAAAGTGAAGCTCAACTTTTAAACAGGAACAGGCCGCTTTGGATAATTTTCAATTTTCCCTCCACCCTAATTTTAACTCTTCTGATGAATAAACTAATCAATGATGAAACATCACCTTTGTCAAATGACATCACCCAAGTCTGTATCAGATGAATAAAGCCACCTAACTCTAGATGCTGGCCACTCAACCATATCTTAGGCCCAATTGAATAAACACTGTTAGATGAAGGAACAAATTAGATGTTACAAACAGGCACAGAGTGAATCTCACCTTCCCTTTCTAATAAAAGAGGGTTCCTAGGAAACAGATGGTCAAAATACATTTGTAAGCAATAAATGGACAGACAAATTGTGATCCCCTGCAAAGTTCTACCTGCAGGGAAACTAAGTAATTCTTGCACCAAACCCAGAATGCTGACAGCTACTTCAATTTTACTTTGTGGCTCAACTAGAGAAAAGAGAAAAGCCCAGGAGGTTTTGGGATAATGAGAGGTTTTACCTCCAGCCCTGACATAGATAGGACATTTTGCCAAACATACCTGTGCTTTCTCTGAACACTGGCGTCCTGTGACAAGCTTCCTCGCTGACTCAGATGGTGACGTTCAAAACCTCGGGTTTCTTGGAGCCAGAGCAGAGAAGTGCTGTCAGCTGGGGAGAAGAAGCCACCTCTAACCTAAAGCCTGCACATCTGCTTCGGTTTCTGGGCGAAGGGGCAACACATACTTGTTGTTTAGCAGTAATTATCTTCATTCTCAATAGACCAATGTCCTTGCCTTTTCTGGAAAGCAGACTTACTCTTCTAAAGAAACCCTCAATTCGTCTATTCCCAATGCAACTAGAGTGGAACATTTATTTCTCACTTAAATAGAAAACACTGTTATTGTCGACACTGCGTGAATGAACTTTTAAAAACATTTTAGAGAGAAAGGAAGAGACCTTTATTCAAACCCAAGTCAGGACAGCTGCCTGGGAGACACAATCTTCACCAAGAAGGGAGTGCTCCGGGGAAGGAACTTTTGGGGCACGCTTATGTATTTTTTTCTGTTTTGTTTTACATACAGAGTTACACACCACAATGAGGATCTTCTTAGATTCCAGAAAGTGGCAGACTCTTTCTTATGTTTTCAGTATGTACATGTCAGTATGACTTTAATCTTATGGGAGCCAAAGAGGTTCTTTATTTTTTCTTATCTTTATGTTGGCATTTTTGGTTATTGTTTTCTTCTCAAAGCAGATGTACAACATGCTTGGGGCAGAAACAAGGCCCATGCTTTGAGGTTTTGCCTAGTCATTTTGAGCCGGGTAAAATGTAAAGGGATAACTTCCCTGGGAGCCCAGGATCAGCGCCCACAGATGATATAAGATAAAAATTACTTTCATCATTATAACTACTTCTAAAATGGAGGAATTTGAGACAAAGCACCTTTCACAAGAGTACCAAGAAATCAAAATGATGCCCACAGAAGGCTACCTGCTCCATGGTCAGCACAGGTAACAGAAGTGTTCACAGTCTCTGGGCTCCTGCCCTTCTCCTGCCCAAATCTCTGAAGCACACAGACCACTTAAAATCAGAATTGTGGAACTGCTAGACACCTTAGAGATGTCTGGCACTATTCATTTGTACTGCAGAATAAAACACAGTAGCTCGTTGTCACAAACTAATTTCAACATGAAGTGCCCACTGGATGCACTAAGTTCTTTCTCTGCAAATGTTGACTAATGTAAGTCACAGTCATACCATATAAACACTACGATGGCTGGGAAGTCATCGTAGGTAAGGGAATATTTTAGATATGTTTATAAGCATAGGCTCACTTTGTAGAAGAGGCTGAGCTGAGTGTTTTTAAATACTATTTCAGACCTGTTTTACAGCACCCTCTGAACATACCAGAGCCAGAATGGACTAAAAAAGATAGTTGGTTTCAGTAACTTTAATACCAGAAAAATATTATACTGTCTCTGTTCCTAAGGATCTTTGAGTATCTTACCCAGAGGTCCTCCACTGAGATAATGATCTTAATAATCACCATGGGCAGAGGTGAAAGGCCTGCTGAATTCGTTCCAGTTGTCCACATGACATGAAAATCCTGATACTTGATAGGTTTCCAGATCGAGAAGACCAGAGATAAGAGGGAAATAGTACCCTGTATGGAACAACAAGGGATTTGGAGTCAATTTGGGGATCCCACTTAGGTTTCTGACACTAAAATCCTCTGTGACTCATATCATCCGAGTCCCTGTCTAACCACCTGAAAATGTGCCTAAAAATATCTACACCCTAGTTGAGAAGTTTAAGAGGCAGAATGCTACAAAGAGCCAGTATGATGTCTCTCAAGTACAGGTGCTCAGGAAGCCAAAATTGCTATTGGTTCTATTTCTTTTCCAGAAGAAAGAACACATGTTGAATCCATATTTGTAATAGATGACTCACCAGATGATTTTCAAACCTGAAGGAAGGCCAAGAAGTCACGCTGTGTCATAGTTCACTCAGAAATCATGTTGTTGGACTGGTGAGGACGATACGATAGCAACGTCATCAATAAGAGTGGGGAGCTTCTAATTTCCATACGGCCATGTTGACCCCCTTAGCTCAGAGCCACCAGATAGGTTAGCTGGGGAGGGGGAACCACCATCACTATGAGTGGGGAGCTTCCCATTTCCATATGGCCATGTTGACCCCCTTAGCTCAGGGCCACCAGAAAGCACAGCTGAGGCGGACCACAGGCCAAGGCTGCCAGGTGTGGCTGGGGCAGGCAGAACTCTGACTTAAGGCTCAACTCCTGGCTAGGTTATTATTATGCTCTTCACAAAGAAAGTGCCATTGTGTGTGAGCCCTCACGTAGAAAAGGTTCAGAATTTCCATTGAGATTCCCTCTCTCACCTTTAGGATATGTAGCAAAGTTCCATTTAATTTTTAAACATTGAAGGACTTCCTGGTTTTCTTTTCGCTATGACTGTGGCTCAATTCGCCTGTGGTCTAAGAATAGTATCTAGTTAATTTCAGGGTTTAACATTTGTAGACTTCATTCGTGGCCCCACCTATCATCTTTTTGGGTAAAGAGTCTATGACCACTTGAAAATAATGTATTCTGCACTTATTATGGAATGTTTCCTATATGTCAATTAGGTCACATTTGTTACCAATGTTTTGTCTCCTTTTCTGTCAGATATTGAGAAAGGTATATTAAAATCTTCAACAATGCTGCTCTATTCAACGTGGCATCGGAGAGTCTACCAGTGTTAGAAGGCAAGAGAAACAAAAAGTATAAGAATTGAGGGGATAATTGTGACTATTCACAGATAATACGATTGTGTACATAGAAAATCCAAAACAGTCTATAAATACCCTATTAGAATTAAAAATGCAATTTATAAATTTGAGATGGATTGTAGCTTCCCATTGGACAGTTTCTGAAAGAAACCATAGAACCTGTCAATCTTGGGGTAGGACATAGGGTGCACTAACCATTTAAAAGAATTCAGTGGGACTTCATAAAAATGTGACATTTCTCCTTATCTTATGACCATATGAAAATGAAAAAGTGAACCGCAGGCTGGGAAGTACAGATTCGCAATACACACACTGACAAAGACTTGTCAATAAAGAATTCCTGCTCATCAACCGTAAAAAGACTATTTATAAACAAATAATTCACAAAAGATTGACTGATGGCCAATAAGAACAGGAAAGGGTGCTCTACAGTATTATTTTCAGGAGCAGCAAGGCCTTTCCTAAAATGAAAACATACACACAAACCAGTATTCCCTAGATGGATGACGTCCTTATTTCTGAGGAAAGCTTGAAGAACAGACTAGCATCAAAGTAAAGTGATGGAATTCCTGACACTCAGAGGATGGACAATTGACCTCAAACTACAGTACAATTTCTAGGCAGCATTCGGTCCTCTGAAGGCAGACAACTACCACACACCTTCCTACACCACACAGGTTGCTTCCCAACCCCTACCATAAAAGAAGAAGATGAGAAACAGATAGGACTAGTAGGAAATAGCAAAAATCACATGTGGGGATTATCCTGAAACACACTGAACACATAACTAGTGTAAGGAAGTGTAGGGAACTGACAAGGACAGAGACTCAAGAGGTACTTCTTTGGGAAATGTTGTCTGAAATCGTCACACGTTGGTACCAGCTAATGAGGGCTCTGAGCATACCTAGGGTTTGCTCACAAGGGTCTGCAACACCATCTCTGAGGACTGAAACTCTTCAGGACCTCAAAGCTTGCCTGATTGACTATTGGACTAAGAGATTCCCATGTTCTGAAAACAGATACCAACTCATTGAAAGGTTCACCTGGGCTCTCTCGGAGGCCCTACAAGAAGGTGAACCATTCACTGATAATCAATTACACACACACACACACACACACACACACACACACACACACACACACCTGTCATTTCACCAATTACTTAAACATTCAAGGTTCTTCCTACCTTTTCTTTTTCACATTGATATTTATACTCACATGAAATGTCATCATTTCTAATGAACACTGATGTCAAAATAGAGATCCATTGACACAATATTTACAAAATGGAACTTCCCTGCTGTCATTTTCAATATAGCGTTTTTTAAAGTTCATACATATTTTAGGTTTTTGGTAACTTATACAGGAGAAGATCAGCATTGAAAAACTCTGAATACTGACAATGAGTTTTAAGCCTAGAGAACAAAAATTGTCCAATTTCATAGATAATAAGGAACCAAAGGGAAAGCATGGAAGCTGCAGTCGAATAATTTTACACATGTGCATCCTCTACTATTTTACTACTGAGGGGCGTGTTTTATTACCACTAAACATGCATCAGTTATCTTCCACATGCACCTGCACAGGTATAATGAATTACTACAGTAGAATGAAATGTCTGGGAACTACTTGGCAGCATCTATAATGAACAATGAAATTTCGATCTTATATTCGGTGAACTTCCACTGTCTGTCCCTTTAGACAATGGACCCTAAACAGAAGGGGGAATGAACCACGAGAGACTATGGACCCTGGGAAACAAACTGAGGGCTTCAGAGGGGAGAGGGGTGGGGGATTGGGATGGGCCAGTGATGGGTATTAAGGAAGGTACATATTGCATGGAGCACTGGGTGTTATATGCAAATAATGAATCACGGAACACTACATCAAAATCTAAGGAAATACTGTATAGTGACTACCATATCATAATAAAAAATTGTTATTAGAAAAAAAGGTTAAAAAAAAAACAATACAGCTTTTCTGTTTCAAGAACAATCACAATTGAGAAAAAACTAACTTCCAATCCCTAAAGCCAAACACAGACCAAGTTCCATTTAACTCCCCTTTATTCACATTCTCTGTGGGTTCTAAGCTATTTCCCTACCTCCTTTCCAGCTGAGCAGGGAGCCCGGGCTCGATCCCAGAACCCTGGGATCATAACCTGAACCAAAGGCACATGCTTAACTGGCTGAGCCAGCCAGGAGCCCCAGCCATGTTTTTCTTAAGCAAAAGGACACTTTCTCACAATGCCTTCACATGACTTCACATGGTACCAGACACCTGCATTTGCCTCTAGGAGGTTGTAGATGAAGGCAATTGCAAACTCTCACAGTGGTTTATCAAATACAATGACCAGCCTGGTGACAGTGAAACTCTTATGAGCCCACGAGAGGGTGCTGTGACACTCAGCTGTGGCTGGGCTGGCACAGAGAACCAAATCCATTTCCCTGCCTGATGTCTGTGAGGAACAGATGCCCCCATTGTGAATGAGACCCTGCCACTGAGCTGTCCAGAGATGGCCATCCTCACGGAGGATGAGGATAAAGGACAATACCTGAGGAGACCTCATCTGTCTCTTTTATCTTTTCATATTTTTGACAGTGGACAAATCACTGCCTAGGAGTCCCCAACTACCTTAGTCTCATCTGTGAATGGCCAAGAGGTTTTACAAAACACTCAAGATTTTCACCTCACAAATGCCCACAACCACTTACCATAGGGATTCAATATTAAGCAAAGATACTGTTCCTTGGAAGAGAGGTCCTGCCCACTGTTGTTTCTCACTTCTATGCACATCTTCCTTACCTCATGGTAACATAACCAGCTTGATTCCTGCTTCCGTCTTCAGGAAGGCTGAGGTGACTTGAAGGGCATTACCCTGACATCGTTCTTTCTTAGCAATAAGATGTGGACATTTCCCTAGTCCTACACACCAAAAGTTGAATCGGAATCAGGATTGAGGAGGCTGATGAGAGTTGAAGGTGTTTTCCTGTACACGGTGGTTTATTACCAATAAGGATGGGTCAGAGTCCTCGAAATTCCAGAACCTTTTCATTAATGCTTCCTACTCGTGAAAGATGATGTACATTGGTCTTTCCCTGTATAGTGTGGTGACTCAGAGAAAAGTGCTTAGCCTTTTCGTCAGACTTCCACGACCACTTTGGGGCTGGCTTCCATATTCACAAAGGATGATGTTAGGGCTAAGAGGGTTCCTGTACACTGTTATTTCTTACAGATAAGTGTATGGCATTTTTGTTACATTGCCAGAGCCACTTAGCGCTGGGCTTGCCGGCCTCCTGGGGACGAACCCTAACCCTAGGTCGGCCCCCGAGGGGCCCCTCCCAAGGGGCCTGGCGCCACAACGCTGGGGATTGTGGACACCCGAGCCCAGCGCCGGAGTCACCCTGCCACCCCCCAGCAACCCGGGCTGCTAGGGGCGCCGCCAGTCTTTCAGGGCGAGAGAACAGGCAGGGCCCTCCAAGCCCCCGGCGACCTTTGAAGCCCCCCGCACCAAAACGCTTGGGCCTACACTCCCTCTCGCTAGTGCCCTCACCTCGGCCTGCCCCTCTGCCTGCCGCAGAGCTGGCAGAAGGGGCCTGCTGGAATCCTGGAGGCTAACACTTACCCTAGGTCGGCCCCCGAGAAGCCCCTCCCAAGGAGCCTGGCACCGCAATGCCAGGGGTTTGGGACCCCCGAGCCCCAGTGCTGGACTCACTCTGCCACCCCGCAATCACCCAGGGCGCTAGGGGCGTGGGCAGTAATTCAGGAAGGGAGAACGGGCAGGGCCCTCTGATCCCCCTGCGACCTTCGAAGGCTCCCCGCACAAAAACTCTGGCTTCCACGCTCCTGCTCGCCAGCGCCCTAACCTCGGCTCACCCCTCCGCTCGCTGCAGAGCTGGCGGATCGGGCCTGCTGGCTTCCTGGGGGCTAACCCTATCCCTAGGTCACCCCCAAGGGGCCCCTCCCAAGTGGCCTGGCGCCACATGCCAGGGATTGGGGACCCCAAGTCCCAGCGCCGGACGCACCCTGCCGCCCCGCTGCCACATGGGGTGCTAGGGGCGTCGCCAGTCCTTCAGGGCGACAGAACGGGCAGGACCCTCTGAGCCACCTACGACCTTCGAAGGCACCCCGAGCCAAAGCCAAATGCTCTGGCCCACGCTCCCGCTCCCCAGCTACCTCACCTGGACCCACACCTCCATTCTCTGCACATGGGTGGAACGAGCCTGCCAGTCTCCTGGGGGCTAACCCTAACCCTAGGTCAGCCCCCGAGGGGCCCGTCCCAAGGGGCCTGGCGCCGCAACGCCGGGTATTAGGGACCCCCGAGCCCCAGCGCCGGAATCACCGTGCTGCCCCGCCGCCACCCGGGCCGCTAGGGGTGCCGCTGGTCATTCAGTGCAGGAGAATGGGCAGGGCCCTCCGAGCCCACGGCGACCTTTGAAGGACCCCCGCACCAAAACGCTTGGGCCCACGCTCTGGCTCGCCAGCGCCCTTACCTCGGCCCTCCCCCCCGCTCGCCACACAGCTGGCGGATCAGGCCTGGGGGCCTTCTGGGGGCTAACCCAAAACCTAGGTCTGCCCCCTAGTGGCCCCTCCCAAGGGGCCTGGCGCTGCAACGAGGGGGATTGGGGACTCCTGAGCCCCAGCGCCGGACTCACCATGCCCCCCACCGCCACCCGGGCCACAAGGGGCACCCCCTGTCATTCAGGGCAGGAGAATGGGCAGGACCCTTGAGCCCCTGGTGACATTCGAAGGCCCCTCACTCCAAAACTTTGGGCCCACGTTCCCGCTCGCCAACGCCGTCATCTCAACACGCCCCTCTGCTCACTGCACAGCTGGCAGATCGGGCCTACTGGCCTCCTGGGGTAACCCTAACCCTAGGTCGGCACCCAAGGGGGCCCTCTCAAGGGGTCTGGGGCCACAACGCTGGTAATTGGACACCCCAGAGCCCTAGCGTCGGACTCAACCTGCCGCTCCGCCACCATCTGGGCTTCTAGGGGCGCCGCCGGTCATACAGGGTATGAGAACGGGCAGGGCCCTCCTAGCCCACGGTGACATTTGAAGGCGCCCCGCGCCAAAACGCTTGGGCCCATGCTCCCGCTCGCCAGCGCCCTCACCTAGGCCTGCCCCTTCGCTCGCCCGACAGAGGGCGGATCAGGCCTGCCCGACTCCTGGGGGCTAACTCAAACCCTAGGTCGGCCCCCCAGGGACCCGTCCGATGGGTCCTGGCGCCTCAACGCCTGGGACTGCTGAACCGTGAGCTCCAGCGCCGGACTGACCGTGCTGCCCCGCTGACACCCGGGCCTCTAGAGGCGCCGCTGGTCATTCAGGGCGTGAGCACGGGCAGGGGCCTCCGAGCCCCCCTTGTCCTTCGAAGGCCCACCGCACCAAAACGCTTGGGTCCAGGCTCGCACTCGTCAGCACCCTCACCTCATCCCGCCCCTCCGCTCGCCACCCAATGGGTGGATCGGGACTGCCGGCCTCCTGGGGGTTAACCCTAACCCTAGGTCGACCACCGAGGGGCCCTTCCCAAGGGGCCTGGCACCGCAATGCGGGGATTGGGGACCCCCGAACCCCAGCACCAGACTAACCTTACCACTCTGCCAGCAGCCGAGCCGCTAGGGGCGCCGCCGGTCATTCAGGGCGGGAGAACGTGTAGGGCCCTCCGAGCCCCCGGCGACCTACGAAGGCCCCCCGCGCCAAAACGGTTGGGCCTACCCTCCTGTTCGCCAGCATCCTCATCTCGGCCCGCACCTCCGCTCCTAGTAGAGCCCGCGGATCAGGCCTGCCGGCCTCCTGGGGGCAAATTCTAACCCTAGGTCGACCACCGAGGGGCCCTTCCCAAGCGGCGTGGCGCTGCAACGCCGGGGATTGGGGATACCTGAGCTGCAGCACGGGAATCACCCTGCCACCCCACCGCCAACGGAGCCACAAAGCGCGCCGCTGGTTATTCAGGGCAGGAGAACAGGCAGGGCCCTTCGAGACATGGCAACATTCGAAGGCCCAGGGCGCCAAAACGCTGGGGATCACGCTCCCGCTCTGCATCACCCTCAACTCGGCCCACACCTCCACTCTTCGCAGAGCCAGCGACTCGGGCCTGCCGGCCTCCTGGGCACTAACACTAACCCTAGGACAGCCCCTGAAGGTCCCTTCCTAAGGGGCCTGACGCCGCACCGCCAGGGATTGGGGACCCCCAAGCCCCAGCGCCGGATTCACGCTGCCGCCCCACCCCACATGGGCCGCTAAGGGCGCCGCCATTCATTCAGGGTGGGAGAACTGGAGGGCCCTCCGAACCCCTGCCGACATTCGAAGGCACACCGAACCAAAACGCTTGGGCCCAGGCTCATGTTCACCAGGACCCTCACCTCGGCCCAACTCTCCGCTCGACGCACAGGTGGTGTATCGGGCCTGCGGCGCTCCTGGAGGCTAACCCTAACCATAGGTCAGCCACCGAGGGGCACTTCCCAAGGGGCCTGGCGTCGCAACACTGGGGATGGGGACCCCGAGCCCATGTGCCGGACTCACCCTGCTGCCCTTCAGCCACCCGAGCCACTAGAGGCCCCGCCGGTCAATCAGGGCAAGAGATCGGGCAGGGCCCTCCGAGCCCACGCTGACCATTGAAGGCTCCCCGTGCAAAACCGTTGGCTCCCAGGATCCTGCTCGCCAGTGCCCTCACCTCGGCCCGCCCCTCCGCTTGCTTCAGAGCTGGTGGATAGGGCCTGCCGGGCTCCTGGCAGCTAACCAAAACCTAGGTCGGCCCTGTGGGGACATCCCAAGAAGCCTGGCTCTGCAATGCTGGGGATTGGTGACTCAGAGCCCCAGAGCCAGACTCACCCTGCCGCACTGTACCCACCCGGGCCGCTAGGGGCGCAGCCGGTCATAGAGAGCGAGAGAAGGGCAGGGCCTTCTGAGCCACCGGTGACCTTCAAAGGCTCCCCACGCCAAAACGCTGGTTCCCACGCTCCTGCTCCCCAGCGCCCTCACCTGGGCCCACACCTCCGCTCGCCGCACAGTGTGCGGATTGGGCCTGACGGTCTCCTTGGGGCTAACCCTAACCCTAGGGCCCCTCCCAAGGGTCCTGGTGCCACTAAGCCTGGGATCTGGGACTCCAAGCCCCAGAGCCAGACTCACCCTCCCACAACACTGCCACACGGGCCGCTAGGGGCGCCGCCGGTCATTCAGGGCGGTAGAAGGGACAGGGCCCTGGAGAAACAAGCGTCATTTGAAGCCTCCAGCGCCAAAATGCAGGGGCCCACAATCCCGCTCCCCAGCACCCTCACCTCGGCCCACCCCTCCGCTCGCCCCACAGCCATCGTATCCGGACTGCCGGCCTCCTGGGGGCTAACCCTAACCCTAGGTCGGCCCCCGAAGGGCACTCCCAAAGGGCCTGGCACCGCGACGCCGGACATTGGGGACCCACAAGCCCCAGCGATGTACTCAACCTGCCCCTCTGCCGCCACCCGGGGCACTTGGGGCGCCGCCGGTCAATCAGGGTGGGGGAACGGGCATGGCCCTCCGAGCCCCCGGCGACATTCGTAGGTCCCCCATGCCAAAACGCTGAGGCCCATGCTCCCGCTCTACAGCGCCCTCACCTCGGCCTGCCCCCCCTCTAGCCACACAGCTGGCAGATCCTGCCTCCCAGGCTCCTTGGGGCTAACCGTAACCCTAGGTGGGCCCCAGAGTGGCCCCTCCCAAGAGGCTTGGTGCCGCAACGGCAGGGATTGGGGACCTGCAAGCCCCAGCGCCGGGCTCACCCTGCCGCCCCGCCGCCACGTGGGCCGCTAGGGGTGCCGCCGGGCATTCAGGGCGGGATAACCGGCAGGGCCCTCCGAGCCTCCGGTAAAATAAGAAGGCCCCCACGCCAAAACGCTAGGTACCACGCTACCGCTCGACTGCGCCCTACCACGGTCAATCCCTCCGCTCACTGCACAGCCGGCGGATCTGGACTGCGGCCTCCTGGGGGTTAACCTAACCCTAGGACAGTCCCCGAGGGGCCCCTCCCAAGGGGCCTGGCGCCACAACGCTGGGGATTGGGGAAACCCAAGCACCAGTGCAGGACTGACCCTGCCACCCCGCTGCCACCCAGGGAGCTAAGGGCGTCACCGGTCCTTCATGGCGGGAGAACGAGCAGGGCCCTCTGAGCCCCCTGCGACATTCGAAGGCCCACCGAGCCAAAATGTTGGGGCCCACGCTTCCGCTCGCCAGCGACCTCACCTTGGCCCACCCCTCCATTTGCCACGGAGCCGGTGGATCGAGCCTGCCAGCCTCCTGGGGGCTAACCCTAACCCTAGGTCGGCCTCCAAGGGGCCCCTCCCAAAGGGACTGCCGCCGAACGCCAGGGATTGGGGACCCCCGAGTCACAACGCTGGACTCACCGTTCCGCCCCGCCCACACCCGGGCCACTAGGGTACCGCCGATCATTCAGGGCTGGAGAATGGGCAGGGCCCTCCCTGCCCCGGTGACCTTCGAAGGCCCCCAGCGCCAAAAGGCTGGGGCCCACTCTCCTGCTCGCCAGCGCCCTGATCTTCGACCGCGTCTCCATTCGCCCCAGACTGCGGATTGTGCCTACGGCCTCCAGGAGCTAACTTTTACCCTAGGTCGGCCCCCAAGGGGCCTCTCCCAAGGGGCCTCGTGCTGCAACGTCTGGCATTGGAGACCCCCGAGCCTCAGCGCCAGACCCACCCTGCCGCCCCGCCACCACTCGGGCTGCTAGTGGAGCCGCCACTCATTCAGGGCAGGAGAATGGGCAGGGCCCTCTGAGTCCCCGGCGACATTTGAGGGCCCCCGGCGCCAAAATTTGGGGTACCACCTTCCAGCTCGCCAGTCCCTCACCATGGCCCGCCCCTCCGCTCACCGCACAGCTGGCGTATGGGGCCTGCTGGCCTCCTGGGGGCTAACCCTAACACTAGATTGGCCCCAGAGGGGGCCCTCACAAGGGGACTGGTGACCAAAGCCGGGGATTGGGGACACCCGAGCTGCAGTGCCGGACTCACCCTGCCGCCCCGTCGACATCGGCCCGCTGGGGCGTCACTGGTCATTTAGGGCGGGAGAACGGGCAGGGCCCTCCGAGCCTCTAGCAATGTTCAAAGGCCTCCTGCGCCAAAACGCTGGATACCATACTCCTGCTCGCCAGCGCCCTCACCTCGTCCCACTCCTCCGCTCCCCGCACAGCAGGCGCATCGGTCCTGCTGGCCTACTGGGGTCTAACCCTAAGCCTAAACCCTAACACCTAACCTTAAACCCTAAAACTTAACCCCTAACCCTAACCCCTAACCCTACCCCTTCAGCTAACCCTACCCATAACCCGTAACCTAACCCTAAACCTAACCCTAACCCGTACCCTAACCCTAACCCTACCCGTACCCTAACCCTAAACCTAACCTGTACCCTAACCCTAACCGTAACCCTAAAACGTACTCTAACCCATACCCTAACCCTAACCCTAAACTGTACCCTAACCCGTAACTTAAACCGTACCCTAAACCTAACCGTAACCCTAACAAGTACCCTAACCCATACCCTAACTTTAACCCTAAACCTTAAAACCTGACACTAACCCATGTCCTAACTCATACCATAACCCGTACCCTAACCCTACCCATAACCTAACCCTAACCCATACCCCAACCGTAACCCTAAACACTAAACTGTAACCCTTACCCTAACCCTAACCAGTACCCTTACCTTAACTTTAACCCATACCCTAACCCGTACCCTAACCCATAAACTAACCCGTACCCTATCACTAACCTGGACCCTAACCCATACCCTAACCCATACCTAACCCTAATCTGTACCCTAACCCGTACCCTAACCCATACCCTAACCCTAAACCGTACCCAATCCCAATCCCTAACGTGTTTCCTAACCCGTACCCTAACCCTATCCGTACCCTATGCCGTACCCAAATCCGTACGCCAACACTTACTCTAAACCGTCCCCTAACCTGTACCCTAAACCGTACCCTAATGCGTACCCTAACCCATACCCTAAACCTAACCCATACCCTAAACCTAACCCGTACTCCAACCCTAACCCTAACCCTAAACCCGAACCCTAAACCCTAACCCGTACCCTAAACCCTAATCTGTACCCTAACCCATAACCTCTAACCTGTAACCCCAAAACCCAACCCTAACCCGTACCCTCTCCTTACCCTAACCCTAACCCCTACCCTCACCCATACCCTAACCGTAATCCATACCCTAACCTTAACCCATACCCTAACCTCAACCCATACCCTAATCTGTACCCTAACCCCAGGGATTGGGTACACCTGAGCCCCACCACGGGACTCATCCTGCCACCCCTCAGGAAACCATGCCCATTGGGGCGCCACAGAACATCCCATGCAAG
This sequence comes from Ursus americanus, assembly GCF_024610735.1. Classification (NCBI taxonomy): domain Eukaryota; kingdom Metazoa; phylum Chordata; class Mammalia; order Carnivora; family Ursidae; genus Ursus; species Ursus americanus. The sequence goes on along the minus strand of NW_028273688.1, from coordinate 498,549 downwards.
AGAACTGGTAGGGCCCCCCTGAGCCCCCAGGGATCCTCGGTGGCCCCTACACCCCAACCCTGAGGCCCACACTCATCCCGCCCCACGCCTTCCCTTCAGATTGCCACCGAACTCGTCGCAGAGCCGGCAGATCAGGCCTGCTGGGTTCCTGGGGCCTACACCTGACCCTAGGTCGGCTGGGTAGGGCCCCTCCCCTGGGGCCCGGTGCTGCAGCCCCAGGGACTGGGGACACCTGAGCCCCACTGAAGGATAAAGCCTGCCAGCCCGCGGGAAACTGTGCCCCTTGGGAGGCTGTAGAGCATTCAGGGCGGAAGAACCAGGAGGGCCCCCAGAGCCCCCGGCGAACTTCGGCGATCCCTAAACTCAACCGTGAAGCCCATGCTCACCCCACCCCGCACCTTCAACTCAGCCCAGGGCAGAGCTTGCCACATAGTGGGCAGATCTGGCCTGCGGGATTCCTGGGCCCCAACCCTAACCATAGTTCATCTGTGGAGGGGCCCCTCCCCAGGAGCCTGGAGCCGCAGCCGCGGGGATTCGGGACACCTGAGCCCCACAGCAGGACTCAGTTTGCCACCCTGCAGGAAACCGTGTGCCTTGGGAGGCCATAGAGCATTCAGGGCGGGAGAACCAGGAGGGCCCTCCTGAGCCACCAGCGAACTTCGGTGGCCTCCCGCACCCCAACCCTGAGGCCCATGCTCACTCTCCCCACATCCTCACCTCAGCCCGTGTAGCTCGCCATACAGCCAACAGATCGGGCCTGCGGGGCTCCTGGGCCTATCCCTAGCCCTAGGTCTGCCGTGGGTTTGGGGGCCTCCCCAGGAGCCTTACACCACAGACCCGGGTAATTGGGATACCAGTGCCCCACCGCAGGACTCAGCTTGCCACCCGACAGGAAACCATGCCCCTTGGGGCTCTACAGAGCCTACAGGGCACGAGAACTTGGGGAGGCCCCCGGAGCCCATCCCCATCCTTTGGCAGCCCCCCGTGCCCCAACCCTGAGGCCCATGCTCACCCTCCCCCATGGCCTCCTCTCAGCCCTCCACAGAGCTCTCCGCACAGCCTGCAGATTGTCCCTGCCGGGCTCCTGAACACTAACCCTTACCCAAGGTTGGCCACAGAGGGGCCCCTCCCCGGGGTCCTGGCACCCCACTCCAGCGGATTGGGGACACCCAAGACCCACCGTAGGACACAGCCTGCAACCCACAGTAAACTGTACCATTTTGGGGCACAACAGAGCATTCAGGGCAAGAGAATTGGGGCACCCCCTGAGAGCTCCTTCTGCTGAACCCCGACCTTTGTGGGCCCTTCCGGATGGAACCTCAGGCTCACACTCACCCGCCCTTGTGCCCTCATCTCACTCGGCCTGGGAGTTCTCTGAGCACTGGGCAGTTCGGACCTGCTGTCTCTTGAGGCCTAACCTAACTCTGGGTCTTCTGCTGAGGGTCCCTCCCCGTTTGCCTGCCTCCAAGGCACCAGGCATTGGGCTCACCTCTGTACGACTAGAGGACTCACCGTGCCCCACAGGAGGAAACTGTCCATTTGGGGCTGAAGCAAGGATTCATAGGAAAATCGGAGGGCCCCCCTCAGCCCATCCCAGGCAACCCCCACTTTCAGAGATCTCCCCGGATCCAATTAGTAGCTTCAAACTGACCTTTAAACTTGCTCTCCACGGAGATCTTTTGAAATTCTCCACACTTCCAACCGATGGCATCATCCAGCTTCAGTGCCTTACCCAGCTTTAGGTCTTGAGATGGATTAAAATGGGAAGTCATTTCAATGATGACGACATACTGGTGACCAAAAGATGCATGCATAAATGCTTCATATCACTTGGCTTCAGGGAAATGGAAATCTTAACCCCTATAGATGCCCTACCACACGAGGCCGAATATCTAAAAATAAGAAGACATGAAACTACACATCTTGGAGAGGATGTGGAGAAACGGGAACCCTCTTACACCCCTGTAAGAATGCAGTGCGGTACAGCCACTCTTGAAAATGGTACAGAGTTTCCTCAAGAAGTTATAAATAAAGCTACCCTATGTCCCAGCAATTGCACTACGGGGTATCGACCCCAAAGAGACAGATGTAGTGAAGACGGGACACATGCACCCCAGTGTTCATAGCAGCAATGTCCATAATAGACAAACTGTGGAAGGAGTGCAGATGATCATGGACAGATGAATGGATAAAGAAGATGTGGATCATATATATATATATATAATGGAATATTACTCAGCCATCAGAAAGGATGAATACTTACCATCACACCGACATGGGTGGAGCTGGAGGGTATTATGCTGAGTGGAATAAGTCAATGAAAGAAAGACAATGATCATATGCTTTCACTCCTATGTGGAATATCAGAAACAAGGAAGAAGACCATAGGGGAAGGAAGGGAAAATAGAATGGGAAGTCATCAGAGAGGGAGAAAACCCATGATGGACTCTTAACTATCGCAAGAAACTGATGATTGTTGGAGAAGTTGGGGGGGGTAACTGGGTGAGTAGCATTAAGGAGGCCACATGATACAATGAGCACTGGGTGTTACACACGACTGAAAATTTATTTAAGACTACATCTGAAACTAATGGTGTACTGTAAGTTGGCTAATTGAATTTAAATTAAAGAACAAAAGACCTCGAATAAACAATCCTAAACATTTGTATGGATCCACTAAAGATTTCGAACAGACAGTGCAATGTGGAAAAGAAAAACAAAGCTGGAGGACTCACAATTTCAGATTTCAGGTTATACTACAAAGCTGCAGTCATCCTAACAAGACAGTACGGCACAAAAATAGAAACAGCGACCAAAGGAACAGGATACAAGTTCAGACAGAAACCCATAATTATGTGGTCCATGAATCTTCCACAAAGCAAGCAACGATATCAAAAGGGAAAAGGACAGTCTCTACAGCAAATGGTGTTGGGAAAACTAGACAGCTACGCACAAAAGAATGAAATTAGACTGCTTTCTTACACAATACAGACAAACACAAAACAGTTTCAAGACCTCAATATGAGAACTGAATCCATAAAAATCCTACAGGAGGGAAGACAGTAACTTCTTGACATGGACCATACCAACGTTTTTCTAGACTGTGTCCTGAGGCAAAGGAAATGAAAGCAAAAATAAACTATTGGGAATACACCAAAATAAAAAGTTTCCACACGGCAGAAGAACAATGAAAACGTAAAAGTAATAAGACAACCTACTCAAAGGGAGATGATATTTGCAAAGATCATATGCAATAAAGGAATAGTGTCCAAAACATATACAACTGATACTACTCGACCCCCCAAAAAACAAATAATCCAGTTAAAAAATAGGCAGAAGACATGGACAGACATTTCTCCAAAGAAGAAATACAAATGGCCAACAGTCCCGTGAAAAGATGTTCACCATCACCCATCATCAGGAAAATGTAAATCCAAAGGACAATGAGGTATTACATCAAACCTGTCAGAATGGCTAACATCAAAAGCACAACAAAGAGCAGGTGTTGGGAGGATGTGGATGAAGGGGAATCCTCGTGAACTGTGGGTGGGAATGCAAACTGTGGTGGCCACCGTGGAAAACAGTATGAAGTTTCCTCAAAAAATTAAATATAGAACTACCCTACGATCCAACAATCACACTACTCGTATTTACCCAAAGAATAGGAAAACAGTAAGTAAAAAGGATACGTGCACCCCTATGTTTCTTGCACTATTATTTACAATATCACAATATGGAAGCAACCCAAGTGTCTGTAGAAAAATTGACAAATGAGATGATAGATGTGTGTATTCACACACACACACACACACACACACACACACACACACAATGGAGTATTACTCGGCTTGAAAAAGAATGAAACCTTGCCATTTGCAGCCACATGGATGGAGCTAGAGAGTATTATCCAAACTAAAATCAGTCAGTCAGAGAAAGACAAATCCCATATGATGTCACTCTAATGGGGAATTTAAAAAACAAACAAAAATAAATAACTAAAAGAGAAAAAGGAGACACACCAAAATACAAACTCTTTTCAATAGAGAACAAACGGATGGTTACCAGAGAGGAGGTGGATAGAGGGATGAGTGAAATAGATGAAGGGGATTAAGAGGACACTTTTCTTGATGACCACTTTGTAATATATAGAATTACTGAATCACTCTACTGTACACCTGAAACAAATGTAACACTGTATGTTAGCTCTAATGGAATTAAAATAAATTTAAAAAAAAGATTTTTCTTTCAGAAACATCTTTGAAAAAGCTTTTCCTGTGCAATGTGCAAAAGCCCTACTTGGGATTCACTCTACAATAATTATTCACTTAATGCCTAAAATTCAGATTTCACTGCATTCTTACTGTGGATCCCAGCCCACGGGAGCCATGGTCCCTTTCTGTCCAGGTTCAGCACCTATGCATTCAAGATTGGAAGTAGAGACACATATCACTTCACAGTCCAGAAAGCTATTATTGTTTCTGTTTCAGTGTGAGAGAGTCACAGACTTTGGGACAGGTTTCAGAGCAGGTTTATTATGGATTCTGGATCTCTACTTCAATGTTCATTGCCTGGATCCACTTGGCTAATAGGTTCCCTGTGGATGGGCTTGCTTCCAAGCACATACATGGAAGATGAAACGGTCGGTGGGCTCGGTGCGGGACAGGAAGAAGACCAAAAGCAGACAAGGGTCCGACCCCTCCCCTGATCCAGGAACTGCTATGGGAGAGGGTACGGGAGGTAGAATCCATGCGAAACTCCAAGGTCACCAGCTGAACACAGGAGGCACAGGTCAAGGGATCTGGAGATGCAGGGGTTGAAGGCTGCTCTGAGCTACTTCTGGGAGGAAGGGAGGGAAGGAATGAGAAGGAGACACTGCCTGCCCCTGGCCCATGCCAGCTGCCCACCGCTCCGACACGCATCAGTCTATGTGCTGACACAGCCTGGGCTCAGGATGGGCTGGCTCAGGTCCCTCAATCCTCAGTGGGACAGCTGGCCCCAGGGCTCAGAGACATGCTGAGGGAGATGAGAGGGAAAGCTGCCCTGCCCAGGTCATCCCCTCCTTGAGCAGACAGCCCTTCAGAACCGCTAAAAAAAAAAAAAAAACCACTAACGGGGTTGAAAGACATGCCATGGATGAACTAAAGCATAGAGATATGTAAAATAACATTCATTTTTAAGTTCAGAGCTGTCAGCTCAGGAAGTGGCGAGAGCTTCCCTGAAGAAGACTGAGGGGAGTGCAGGCCATGCTGAAAAGGGAGACATGGCTCTCCTGATTTTGGACCTGCAGCCCCCTTCCAGGGCAGGGCATCATCCTCGCATCACAAGAGATCCATGGAAGTTTTCCATCAGGGCCAGATGTTTGTCTCGAGAAGGCTACCCTGTCATCGGACTGCACAGGGCACCAGGGATGAGGGCCAGATGGAGGACGGACAATACCCCGGAGGCCATGGGGCAAGAGCAGAGGCACATGACCTTGAAGATGATGATGAAAAGAGGAGGTGGCAGCATGGAGCCGGCCCAAAAGTGCCATGGGAGCAGTGCCCACAGCTACACTGACTGGGTGCCTTCTGTGCCAGGTGTGGCTGACTTCAGTGGGCTCCAGACTAGTCCTGAGCACAAGTCTAGGAAGTGTGCACCACCCCGATCTCCTCTTCCCTTGCAGATGCTAGGAATCACGGTCACAGACCCTGGTCAGCTTTCGGGGAAACCAAGCAGTGGCTCCCCCGCACGCTGCACCTCTGGTGGTGGTCCGTTGCGACCCTCGTGCCTGGCCAGACACTGATGTCTACCTGTCTCCACACAAATCCACAGACAGGAGGGTGTCCCTGAATTCCACAGCACCTGATGAGACAGATCCACAGAACCCAACACCCAGTGGGTCACTAGGGACCTCACCTATGGTCATGGAGCTCACCATACCCTATTTCTGTCGCTTCCCACAGAAAGCCTGCTTCTGATCCCCCACAATACCATACATCCCGGTTGCTGACCTGGGGTAATGCCATGAACCCACATGGCACCTTTCTTTAAGTAAAGGCTATGCCTACACCTCCTAGAAAATATTTAATGAAGTACAAGTCCATCAGGACTACGGTGTGAACAGTAGCACACAGCCTGCATGGTAGTAGTCAGTAATTCTAACGAGGGTTAACCCCACCCCCCGTCTCACAAAACCTTCCTCCATCCCCACTGAACTCATGGTCTGCCCTCAGAAAACCCTCCAGGAAACAAACCTTTCATCTGAATGCTCTTTTCACCTTCTGCTTCAAATCTTGTCCAACCACAATGATATGAAATTAGAAATCAGTCTCAAGAAAAAAATGGGACAGTCAAAAATAGGTGGAGATTTTTGGGGCCTGGGTGGCTCAGTCGTTAAGGATGTGCTTTCAGCTCAGGTCTTGACCCCGGATCCTGGGATCTAGCCCCAAATCAGGCTCCTTGCTCAGTGGGAAGCCTGCTTCTCCCTCTCCCACCCCCCTGCTTGTGTTCCCTCTCTCGCTGTCTCACTCTCTGTCAGATACTAAAATAATCTTAAAAAATATGTGGAGATTTAACAACATGCTACTGAACATCCAACAGTCAAAGAAGAAATCAAAAAACTTTTAGAAGTACCTGGTCACTGATGAAAAAGACAACCTACAAAAACTTATGGGATGCAGCAAAAGTAGCTTTATGGGGGATATTCATAGAAATTAAAGTCTTCATCAATCCATGAAAATGCTCTCCAATAAACAACCTGCTTTATGTGGTAAATAAGGAGAAAAAAAAACAACAAACAAAGCCCCAAATTAGTAGAAATAAGGAAATAACAAAAAGGAATGCATTAATAAATCCAACGGAGACTAAAAAGACAAAAAAAAAAAACAATGAAAATGAGAGCAGCCTTTTTTGGAAAGATAAACAAAACTGACAAACTTAGCTAGACTCACCAAGAAAGACAGAGGACTCGAATACAATCAGGAAAATAAGATAATGGATTCCTGTCTCATATCAAAATCAAAAGAACTCTTCAACCTTGGACACAACAACTTCTTGCAAGCCACGTCTCTAAAGGCACAGGAAATAAAAGCAAAAAATGAACTATTGGCACTTCATCAGGATAAAAGGCTTCTGCTTGGCAAAGCAAATGATCAAAAAACAAAAAGGCAACCTATGGAATTGAAGAAGATATCTGCAAATGATATTACAGATAAAGGGTTGGTATCCAAGATCTATAAAGAACTCCTCAAACTCGACATCAAAAAAATGGGCAGAAGACACAAAGAGATACTTCTCCAGAGAAGACATACAAATGGCCAACAGACACATGAAAAAATGCTCCACATCACTTGCCATCAGGCAAATACAAATCAAAATGACAATGAGATACCACCTTACACCAGTTAGAAATGTTAAAATTAACAAGGCAGGGGGCACCTGGGTGGCACAGAGGTTAAGCCTCTGCCTTCGGCTAAGGGCGTGATCCTGGCATTATGGGATCAAACCCCACATCAGGCTCCTCCGTTATGAGCCTGCTTCTTCCTCTCCCACTCCCCTGTTTGTGTTCCCTCTCTCGCTGGATGTCTCTATCTCTGTGGAATGAATAAATAAAATCTTGAAAAAAAATTAACAAGACAGAAATAAAAAAAGTCAGGGAGTATGTGAAGAAAGGGGAGCCCTCTTACACTACTCGTGAGAATTCAAGCTGGTACAGCCACTTTTGAAAACAATATGGAGGTTCCTCAAGACGTTAAAAACAGAGCTATCCTAAGACCCACCAATTGAACTACTGGGTATTTACCCCATAGACACAGAGTAATGAAAAGAAGGGGCACCTGTATCCCAATGTACATAGCAGCAATGTCCATAATAGCCTAACTGTGGAAGGAGCCAAGATGTCCTTCAGCAGATGATTGGACAAAGAAGATGTGGTTCATCTATACAATGGAATATTACTCAGTCATCAGAAAGGATGAATACCCCCCATTTGCACCAAGGTTGATGGACCAGGAGGGGATTATGCTAAGTGAAATTAAGTCAAGCAGAGAAAGACAATTATCATATGGTTTCACTCCTATGTGGAACGGAAGGAGTAGCATGGAGGACATTAGAAGAAGGAAGGGAAAAGTGAAGGGGGGGAATGAGAGGGGGAGATGAACCATGAGAGACTATTGACACTGGGAAACAAACTGAAGATTGCAGAAAGGGAGGGGTAGGGTAATGGGTTAACCTGGTGATGGGTATTAAGGAGGGCACCTGTTGGGGCCCCTGGGTGGCACAGCGGTTAAGCGTCTGACTTTGGCTCAGGGCGTGATCCCGGCATTATGGGATCGAGCCCCACAACAGGCTCCTCCGCTGTGAGCCTGCTTCTTCCTCTCCCACTCCCCCTGCTTGTGTTCCCTCTCTCGCTGGCAGTCTCTATATCTGTTGAATAAATAAATAAATTCTTTTTTTAAAAAAGGAGGGCATGTGTCATAATGAGCACTTGGTGTTATATGCAAACAATGAATCATGGAACACTACATCAAAAACAAATGAAGTACTGTAGGGTGACATCATTTTAAAAAAAGAAAGATATGAAATCCATACAGGAAAACTGTCACTATTTGCAAATGACATGAAATCCCGAATGATTCCACAAAAAAAAAAAAAACACTGTTAGAATAAACAAATTCAAGAAAGCTGCAGGATATAAAGTCAATATACAGAGACCTGTTGTCTTTATGTATTTTCAGATTTTATTTATTTATTTGACAGGAAGAGAAAAAGCACGAGCAGGGGGAGTGTGAGAAAGAGGGAGAAACAGACCCTCTGTAACCGGGGAGCCCAACACGGGGCTCGAACCCAGAACTCTGGGTTCATGACCTGAGCTGAAGGCGGACGCTTCACCTATGGGGCCACCCAGATGACCCAACTTCTTGCATTTCTGTATACTGATGACACACTTTCACAAAGAGAAATTAAAAAAGCAATGCCATTTACAATTGCATCAAAAAAAATTTAGGAATAAAAGCAACCAAGAATGAGAAAGACATAGTACACTCAACACATGGCAGAAAAGAAATGAAAAACATGTGTGTCGAGGGGGGCAGGATGTATGGGTCAAAGATTTGGAAGGCAACACAAACAAATGGAAGCATACGCCATGCTCCTTAACTGGAAGAGTTAATTATGTGAACATGTCCATCGTACCCAAAGCAATTGACACATGTGATGAAATCCCTATCTGAATTCCAGTGGCATTATTCGAGCAAATAGAAAACAGTCCTCAAACTTGTATGGAATCATAAAACACCCCAAATACCCAAAGCAACGTGAAGAAAGAAAGGTGCAGACAACACACTGTTGGATTTCAAGCTAGATTACAAAGCTGTTGTCATCAAAACAGGATGGTACTGGCAGAAACACAGACACCAGGTCAGTGGAACAAAACAGAAAGCTCAGAAACTTACCCACACGTAGATGATCCTAACTTACGACACAGCAGCAGAAGATATGCCATGAGGGAATGACTGTCTCTTCAGTGAGCGGTAACAGGCAAACTGGACACTAAATGCAGAAGAATATAACTGGGTCACTTTCTTACACCACACACAAAATTTTTAATGGATGAATGATATGAACGTAAGACCTGAATCCATAAACCTCCAAGAAGACACAGGTACTAAGTCTCTCGACATTGGTTTTGGCAAAGAGTCTTCAGATTGGACACCAAATGCAAAGGCAACAAAAGCAAAAATAAACAGGTGGAACAACTTCAACTGAAATCTTCCACACGGAAAAAGAAACCAGCAAAAACTTACAAGGCCACAGACCCAATAAGAAAAAAAATATCTGCGAATCATATGTGTGAGAAGAGGCTAACATCCAAAATACACACAACACTCATACAAATCAAAACAAACAAACAAAAAAAACTGTATAAAAAATGTGGGGAATATGTGAATAGATACTTTCCAAAGACAGCTCACAGGTGCCAACAGACAGAAAAAGTTGTTCGACATCACTAAATATCGTCAGGGAAACATCAGTCAAACCCACAACTGGCTATTCCCTCACAAGAGTTGGAACACCTATTGTCCCAGAGACAGACACCAGGTGGGGTCAAGGGTGTGCAGACAAGAGGACTCTGAGCATTGTTGGTGGGAATGGAAATTGGTGCAGCCACTGTGACAAACGGTATGGAGGTTCCTGAAAAAATTAATGCAACTACCCCATGGCCCAGTAATGGCTCTACTGAGTATTGATTCGGAGAACACAAAAATACTGCCTCAAAAAGACAGATGCACTCCCACGTTCACTGCAGCATTATTCACAAGAACCAGACATGGAAACACAGACCTTGGGGGCCTTATGCCAAGTAACTCAGACACAGAAAGACCAATACCAGATGCTCTCATGTACATTCCACGAGGAATAAACAAATACTGAACACATAGACACTGAGAGCAGATTGGTAGGTGCCAGATTCGGGGATGGGGTGGTAGAAACGGGTGAAGGTGGTCAGTCTCAATGTTGAAGTGAGAAAATCCGACAGTCATGAAATGTTCTGTCCAGCATGGAGTCTAAAACTAACCCTGAAGCATCGGGTATAAGTTTCCCTGCTCTTTGAAAATACAGGGCTTCTGAGAAACCTTGCACAGCAGAAATGGTGTCCAGAAGGAATGGCCATTAATTTACACGGAACAATTAGACAGTGTGCTCAGACTCCAAAATTCCTTCTCTTTGGCTTTTCTTAGGCCTCAGGACACAAGTTTCTAAGGGAGGCCCAGCATAAATGAAGATAAAGCACAGCAGAGGCTCACAGACACCATTCAAAGTGCTGGTGGCTGGATGTGGATAGCTGTTCCCAGCGGAAGGAGCTGGTTGGGGTGCACGCTGCCTCTGTTGTGCTTCTCCCCAAAACAGATGCTGAACGCGATTCTCACTGTTCACCTTTTTTCATAAGAGGGAAAGCCTCTTCAGGTCTCTTCCTCTTACTGAAGCTGGGTAATAACATAGTTCTTTCAAGAAAGCCCAGTGTCTTACTGTGAACGCTTAAAAAGTGGGGGATACTTGTACTTGAGCATTTCTGAGGGAGGAGATGTGAAAGGTTCTCCCAGACACAAATCTCAGCAGACCCACCGGGAAAGGCACCTTCCTCAGGATGCGGAACACAGACTACCTCCTATCCCCAGAAACACTCTCCTTCCCCTCGATCAGGACAACCCACAACAGCTGGGAGTTACCCCAACGCCTCCGTTCTCCTGCTCCTAATAGCTAACCCATCAGCAAATTCTGTGAGCTCCATCTTCAAAATGGACCCAGAATAGGTCTAACCACTCCATCCAAGGCCACCTGTCTGGTCCACAGTGCCTGAGTTCCTGGAAAAGCCTCGTCATTGACCTGCCTTGCGTCTTCAACCCTCTGTAATCTGTTCTCAACACTGTAGCCAGGATGGCCCAGTGAAACAGGGTCTCATGGGGTTATAGCCCTGGAATGGCTTTCTGTCACCTCTCTGAGCTCATGTCCTAAGCTGTCTCCTGTGGCCACAGGGCCTTCTTGCTGCTCCTGGACATACCTGGAAATCTCCTGCCCCAGAGCCATTGCACATGCTTTCCCTTTTGTTCAGAATGCTCTTGATGTGTTCTCACTCACCTTCGGAGAAGTCTGAATTGGAGTGACAGGGACAGAAGATGAGGCTGTGTGTGTTGGGTGAGGTTGGTGGCCCAGAAGAAGGTTCTCTGACAGCTCTCCGCCTGTGCCTCACTTGTCCTCAGCCAGGAACTTGCACACAGCCCTCACCTGTCACAACTCTCACCCAGGAGACCCACAGCCACCCCTGGAGCCCACCCTGCCCACACCCTGCTGCAGAATGCATTCAGCTCTCATCTGGGACCCCTGTCAGCTTTACCCAGACCTGGAACTCCCCTGTCTCCTCCAATGCTCCCGGATTCCCCCTCTTCTTCCAAAATCACACTGGCGCAAGGCTTTCATGAGAAAGATATAATGCTAACTAATGAAAGGTTCACACCTACTTTCCCCTTCTGTTGCCTTTCTCTCCACCTTCTTTCCTACCTGTGCAAACTGTAACATATCAGTGGAACATGAACATGCTCTGAGACCTGAATCTTTCATTGCAGCTCTCTGAGTACTCCTTATGTGATAAGAAACTAGTGTATCCTACAACAGGGTGTTTTACATCTATCCTCTATAGAATAGTACAGCCCAAATCACTACAATTTTACCTCACTCTTCATGAAGCAGAACACTTTTTCCTTTCTTCTTTTACTTAAATTCCAGTTAGTTCACATGCCATGGAATATTCGCTTCAGGGGTAGGATTTAGTGATTCCTCTCCTGCATACAGTACCTGGTGCTCATCACAAGTACCCTCCTTAATACCCCTCACCCATTTAACTCTTCCCCCCACACTCCTGTCCTGCAGCAACACTCAGTTTGTTCTCCAAGGTTGAGTCTATTGCCTTGTTTGCCTCTCTCATCACCCCAACACTCTGTTCATCTGTTTTCTTTCTGAAATTCCACAAGCGTGAGAGGATAGGATATTAGTCTTTCCTCACTGATTTTGCTTAGCTTAATACACTCTAGATCCATCCACATCCTTACAAGTGGTAAGATTTCATTCTTTTTGAAGCTGGGTCATATTCCATTATATATAGGTATCCCACATCTGCTTGATCCATTCATCAGTGCATGGACTTTGGGATTCTCTCCATAATTTGGCTACTGTGGACATTGCTGCTCTAAACATCATGCTGCATGGACCCCCTTTGAATCCACATTTTTGTATCCTTTGGGTAAATACCTAGGAGACCAATTGCTGGATCATGTGGTTTTTCAATGTTTAACTTTTTGAGGAACCCCCACACTGTTTCCTAGACTGGCTGCACCACTTTGCATTCCCACCAACAGGATGGGAGGGTTCCCCTTCAAGCAGAACATTATCTGCCAGCAATTTCATAAGAGGAAACAAAACCTCTGGGAGATGCACCCAGGGTCAGACAAGCAGTTGCAGAATTCACCCCAAGGCTCCTGATGCCAATCCCCTTGAAGCCACCAGCATGCCACTCTCGGAAAGAATTCCCAGACTCTCCTTCTGACTCCACCACCAAAGAAACTACAGAGAGAATATGGCACCTCAAAATATCGAGATAATACATTTAGTAAAACTAGAAAGTCAAGCTCAACTTTTAAACAGGAACAGGCCGCTTTGGATAATTTTCAATTTTCCCTCCACCCTAATTTTAACTCTTCTGATGAATAAACTAATCAATGATGAAACATCACCTTTGTCAAATGACATCATCCAAGTCTGTATCAGATGAAAAAAAGCCATCTAACTCTAGATGCTGGCCACTCAACCATATCTTAGGCCCAACTGGATAAACATTGTTAGATGAAGGAACAAATTAGATGTTACAAACAGGCACAGAGTGAATCTCACCTTCCCTTTCTAATAAAAGAGGGTTCCTAGGAAACAGATAGTCAAAATACATTTGTAAGCAATAAATGGACAGAGAAATTGTGATCCCCTGCAAAGTTCTACCTGCAGGGAAACTAAGTAATTCTTGCACCAAACCCAGAATGCTGACAGCTACTTCAATTTTACTTTGTGGCTCAACTAGAGAAAAGAGAAAAGCCCAGGAGGTTTTGGGATAATGAGAGGTTTTACCTCCAGCCCTGACATAGATAGGACATTTTGCCAAACATACCTGTGCTTTCTCTGAACACTGGCGTCCTGTGACAATCTGCCTCGCTGACTCTGATGCTGACGTTCAAAACCTCGGGTGTCTAGGAGCCAGAGCAGAGAAGTGTTCTCACCTGTGGAGAAGAAGGCACCTCTGACCTAAAGCCTGCACACCTGCTTCGGTTTCTGGGCGAAGGGGCAACACATACTTGTTGTTTAGCAGTAATTATCTTCATTCTCAACAGACCAATGACCTTGCCTTTTCTGGAAAGCAGACTTACTCTTCTAAAGAAACCCTCAATTCGTCTATTCCCAATGCAACTAGAGTGGGGTCTGGTTTACGCCCGCCTCCAGGCCCCCACCTGGAGGATTCTCCTGCATGCTTCTAATAGCCAATTACCACTAACCTGGGGGCACAGGGGGCATAATGCTAAGTTGGGGGACGGCTCTGGGGCTTGCTACTGCCACACCTGTGCCTGGGGGACCAGGGCACACCCTGCTGAATTCGGGTTAATGCACAAGAGGCATCACCTGCACTGTGTCAGAGAACTGAAGGTGGGGATTGTGTGAGGTCCTTTCCCGCACTCTTCCAGGGGAACAGGGGAAACCCTGAAATTCTGCAACCCATCCCACAAAAGCTCAGGTGAGCGGGCGCCCTATAGTTCACGGGGATGGAGAATAAGGCCAGTTGAGGACATGGGGCAGAAGAGACTTTAAATGGAAAAGGAAAACTCACCTGAGTCCACACAATGAACCCTCTCCACGTTCCCTTCCAGAACCCTGCCTCCCACCTGGGGCGCACCCTGACCCGGACCCCCACCCCAGTGCATGCTGCTCACTCACCAGCAGGGATCTCCACAGGGCAACTCTCTCTCTCTCAGTGCCCCTTCTGCCCCAGGTCTGCAACCCACTGCAAATCAGGGACCGCCCACAGTGATGTAGCTCCACCCCCAAGTGGTGAATTGTCTGGGAGGGCTGTGCCTGAGCTCCTTGGATGCTGGGCAACCCGCCCTCAAGCCCCTGGAACGCTGAAAGTGCAGGGGGCCCAAGAGGAGCCTCCTCTACCCAACACCAGGCACAGGCATGGGTGGGCTCGTGGGCTGGGGCCTCCACACACACCTGGCCCCTTCCAGGGACCCCTCTAGCTGCAGACCACCCTCAGAGTCCTGCCCCTTCCCTTTCTGCACCAGCCCTCCCTGCTGGGGTGTGCCTGGTTCTGGGCAAGGTCAGTGACTCTCAGACCCTCCAAGACTTGGGCTTTAGGAAATGCAATGATTTCATGCATTTTCAGTATATACATGTCAGTATGACTTTAATATTATGGGAGCCAAAGAGGTTCTTTATTTTGTCTTATCTTTATGTTGGCATTTTTGGTTATTGTTTTCTTCTCGAAGCAGATGTACAACATGTGCTTGGGGCAGAAATAGGGCCCATGCTTTGAGGTGTTGCCCAGTCATTTTGAGCCGGGTAAAATGTTAAAGGATAGCTTCCCTGGGAGCCCAGGATCAGGGCCCACAGATGATATAAGATAAAAATTACTTTCATCATTATAATTACTCCTAAATGGAGGAATGTGAGACAAAAGCACCTTTCACAAGAGTACCAAGAAATCAAAATGTTGTCCACAGAAGGCTGCCTGCTCCATGGTCAGCACAGGTAACAGAAGTGTTCACAGTCTCTGGACTCCTGCCCTTCTCCTGCCCAAATCTCTGAAGCACACAGACCACTTAACATCAGAATTGTAGAACTGCTAGACACCTTAGAGATGTCTGGCACCATTCCCTTGGACTGCAGAATAAAACACAGTAGCTCATTGTCACAAACTAATTTCAACATGAAGTGCCCCCTGGATGCACTAAGTTCTTTCTCTGCAAATGTTGACTAATGTAAGTCACAGTCATACCATATAAATACTACGATGGCTGGGAAGTCATCGTAGGTAAGGGAATATTTTAGCCATGTTTATAAGCATTGGCTCACTTTGTAGAAGAGGCTGAGCTGAGTGTTTTTAAATACTATTTCAGACCGGTTTTACAGCACGGTTTGAACATACCAGAGCCTGAATCGACTAAAAATGATAGTTGGTTTCTGTAACTTTAATACCAGGAAAATATTATACTGTCTGTATTCCTAAGGATCTTTGAGTATCTTACCCAGAGGTCCTCCACTGAGATAATGATCTTAATGATCACCATGGGCAGACGTGAAAAGGCCCGCTGAATTCGTTCCAGTTTTCCACATGACAAGAAAATCCTGATACTTGATAGGTTTCCAGATCGAGAAGACCAGAGATAAGAGGGAAATAGTACCCTGTATGGAACAACAAGGGATTTGGAGTCAATTTGGGGATCCCACTTAGGTTTCTGACACTAAAATCCGCTGTGACTCATATCATCTGAGTCCCTGTCTAACCACCTGAAAATGTGCCTAAAAATATCTACACCCTAGTTGAGAATTTTAAGAGGCAGAATGCTACAAAGAGCCAGTATGATGTCTCTCAGGAACAGGTGCTCAGGAAGCCATAATTGCTATTGGGTCTATTTCTTTTCCAGAAGAAAGAACACATGTTGAATCCATATTCCTAATAGATGACTCACCAGATGATTTTCAAACCTGAAGGAATGCCAAGAAGTCGCTCTTGTGTCATATTTCACTCAGAAATCATGTTGTTGGACTGGTGAGGACGATACGATAGCAACGTCATCACTAAGAGTGGGAGCTTCTAATTTCCATACGGCCATGTTGACCCCATTAGCTCAGAGCCACCAGAAAGGGCAGCTGGGGAGGGGGCACCGCCATCACTATGAGTGGGGAGCTTCCCATTTCCATATGGCCATGTTGACCCCTTAGCTCAGGGCCACCAGAAAGGACAGCTGAGGGGGACCACAGGCCAAGGCTGCCAGGTGTGGCTGGGGCAGGCAGAACTCTGACTTAAGGCTCAACTCCTGTCTAGGTTATTATAATGCTCTTCACAAAGAAAGTGCCATTGTGTGTGAGCCCTCATGTAGAAAAGGTTCAGAATTTCCATTGAGATTCCCTCTCCTACCTTTAGGATATGTAGCAAAGTTCCATTTAATTTTTAAACATTGAAGGACTTCCTGGTTTTCTTTTTCCTATGACTGTGGCTCAATTCCCCTGTGGTCTAAGAATAGAATCTAGTTAATTTCAGGGTTTAACATTTGTAGACTTGATTCGTGGCCCCACCTATCATCTATTTGGGTAAAGAGACTATGACCACTTGAAAATAATGTATTCTGCACTTATTATGGAATGTTCCCTATATGTCCATTAGGTCACATTTTACCAATGTTTTGTCTGCTTTTTCTGTCAGATATTGAGAAAGGTATATTAAAATCTTCAAACAATGCTGCTCTACTCAACGTTGCATTGGAGAATTTACCAGTGTTAGAAGGCAAGAGAAACAAAAAGTATAAGAATTGAGGGGATAATTGTGACTATTCAAAGATAATACGATTGTGTACATAGAAAATCCAAAACAGTGTATAAATACCCTATTATAATTAAAAATGCAATTTATAAATTTGAGATGGATTGTGTTTCCCATTGGACAGTTTCTGAAAGAAAACGTAGAACCTGTCAATCTTGGGGCAGGACATAGGGTGCACTAACCATTTAAAAGAATTCAGTGGGACTTCATAAAAATGTGACATTTCTCCTTATCTTATGACCATAAGAAAATGAAAAAGTGAACCACAGGCTGGGAAGTACAGATTTGCAATACACACACTGACAAAGACTTGTCAATAAGAATTCCTGCTCATCAACCATAAAAAGTCTATTTATAAAGGAATACTTCACAAAAGATTGACTGATGGCCAATAAGAACAGGAAAGGGTGCTCTACAGTATTATTTTCAGGAGCAGCAAGGCCTTTCCTAAAATGAAAACATACACACAAATCAGTATTCCCTAGATGGATGACGTCCTTATTTCTGAGGACAGCTTGAAGAACAGACTAGCATCAAAGTAAAGTGATGGAATTCCTGACACTCAGAGGATGGACAATTGACCTCAAACTACAGTACAATTTCTAGGCATCATTGGGTCCTCTGAAGGCAGACAACTACCACACCCCTTCCTACACCGCACAGGTTGCTTCCCAACACCTACCATAAAAGAAGAAGATGAGAAACAGATAGGACTAGTAGGAAATAGCAAAAATCACATGTGGGGATTATCCTGAAACACATTGAACACATAACTAGTGTAAGGAAGTGTAGGGAACTAATAAGGACAGAGACTCAAGAGGTACTTCTTTGGGAAATGCCGTCTGAAATCGTCACACCTTGCTACCAGCAAATGAGGGCTCTGAGCATACCCTAGGGTTTGCTCACAAGGGTCTGCAACACCATCGCTGAGGACTGAAACTCTTCAAGACCTCAAAGCTTGCCTGATTGACTATTGGACTAAGAGATTCCCATGTTCTGAAAACAGATACCAACTCATTGAAAGGTTCATCTGGGCTCTCTCGGAGGCCCTACAAGAAGCTGAACCATTCACTGAAAATCAATTACACACACACACACACACACACACACACACACACACACACACACCTGTCATTTCACCAATTACTTAAACATTCAAGGTTCTTCCTACCTTTCCTTTTTCACATTGGTATTTATACTCACATGAAATGTCATCATTTCTAATGAACACTGATGTCAAAATAGAGATCCATTGACACAATATTCACAAAATGGAACTTCCCTGCTGTCATTTTCAATATAGCGTTTTTTAAATTTCATACATATTTTAGGTTTTTGGTAACTTATACAGGAGAAGATCAGCATTGAAAAACTCTGAATACTGACAATGAGTTTTAAGCCTAGAGAACAAAAATTGTCCAATTTCATAGATAATAAGGAACCAAAGGGAAAGCATGGAAGCTGTAGTCGAATAATTTTACACATATGCATCCTCTATTATTCTACTACTGAGGGGCGTGTTTTATTACCACTAAACATGCATCAATTGTCTTCCACGTGCACCTGCACAGGTATAATGAATTACTACAGTAGAATGAAATGACTGGGAACTACTTAGCGGCATCTATAATGAACAACGAAATTTCGATCTTATATTCGGTGAACTTCCACTGTCTGTCCCTTTAGACAATGGACCCTAAACAGAAGGGGGAATGAACCACGAGAGACTATGGACTCTGGGAAACAAACTGAGGGCTTCAGAGGGGAGAGGGGTGGGGGATTGGGATGGGCCAGTGATGGGTATTAAGGAAGGTACATATTGCATGGAGCACTGGGTGTTATATGCAAATAATGAATCATGGAACACTACATCAAAAACTAAGGAAATACTGTATAGTGACTACCATATCATAATAAAAAATTATTATTAGAAAAAAATTAAAGGTAAAAAAAAACCAATACAGCTTCTATGTTTCAAGAACCATCACAATTGAGAAAAAACTAACTTCCAATCCCTAAAGCAAAACACAGACCAAGTTCCATCTCACTCCCCTTTATTCACATTCTCTGTGTGTTCTAAGCTATTTCCCTAACTCCTTTCCTGCTGAACAGGGAGCCTCGCCTCGATCCCAGAACCCTGGGATCATAACCTGAGCCAAAGGCACATGCTTAACTGGCTGAGCCAGCCAGGAGCCCCAGCCATGTTTTTCTTAAGCAAAAGGACAATTTCTCACAATGCCTTCACATGACTTCACATGGTACCAGACACCTGCATTTGCCTCTAGGAGGTTGCAGATGAAGGCGATTGCAAACTCTCACAGTGGTTTATCAAATACAATGACCTGCCTGGTGACAGTGAAACTCTTATGAGCCCACGAGAGGGTGCTGTGACACTCAGCTGTGGCTGGGCTGGCACAGAGAACCAAATCCATTTCCCTGCCTGATGTCTGTGAGGAACAGATGCCCCCACTGTGAATGAGACCCTGCCACTGAGCTGTCCAGAGATGGCCATCCTCACGGAGGATGAGGATTAAGGACAATGCCTGAGGAGACCTCATCTGTCTCTTTTATCTTTTCATATTTTTGACAGTGGACAAATCACTGCCTAGGAGTCCCCAACTACCTTAGTCTCATCTGTGAATGGCCAAGAGGTTTTACAAAACACTTAAGATTTTGACCTCACAAATGCCCACAACCACTTACCATAGGGATTCAACATTAAGCAAAGATACTGTTCGTTGGAAGAGAGGTCCTGCCCACTGTTGTTTCTCACTTATATGCTCATCTTCCTTACCTCATGGTAACATAACCACCTTGATTCCTGCTTCCGTCTTCAGGAAGGCTGAGGTGACTTGAAGGGCATTACCCTGACATCGTTCTTTCTTAGCTTAATAAGATGTGGACATTTCCCTAGTCCTACACACCCAAAGTTGAATCGGAATCAGGATTGAGGAGGTGATGAGAGTTGAAGGTGTTTTCCTGTACACGGTGGTTTATTACCAATAAGGATGGGTCAGAGTCCTCGAAATTCCAGAACCTTTTCATTAATGCTTCCTACTCGTGAAAGATGATGTACATTGGTCTTTCCCTGTATAGTGTGGTGACTCAGAGAAAAGTGCTTAGCCCTTTCGACAGACTTCCACGACCACTTTGGGGCTGGCTTCCATATTCACAAAGGATGATGTTAGGGCTAAGAGGGTTCCTGTACACTGTTATTTCTTACAGATAAGTGTATGGCATTTTTGTTACATTGCCAGAGCCACTTATCGCAGTGCTTGCCAGCCTCCTGGGGATGAACCCTAAGCCTAGGTCGGCCCCCGAGGGGCCCTTCCCAAGGGGCCTGGTGCCACAACGCCGGGGATTGGGGCCCCCGAGCCCAGCGCCGGAGTCATCCTGCCGCCCCACAGCAACCCGGGCTGCTAGGGGCACCGACAGTCTTTCAGGGCGAGAGAATGGGCAGGGCCCTCCAAGCCCCCGGCGACTTTTGAAGGCCCCCCACGCCAAAACGCTTGGGCCCACACTCCCTCTCGCCAGTGCCCTCACCTCGGCCTGCCCCTCCGCCTGCTGCAGAGCTGGCGGAAAGGGCCTGCTGGAGTCCTGGGGGCTAACACTTACCCTAGGTCGGCCCCCAAGGGGCCCCTCCCAAGGAGCCTGGCACCGCAACGCTGGGGATTGGTGACCCCCGAGCCGCAGCGCCAGACTCACTTTGCTGCTCCACTGCCACCTGGGCAACAAGGGGCCCCTATGGTCATTTAAGGCGGGAGAACGGGCAGGGCCCTCCGAGCCCCCGGCAACCTTCGAAAGCCCCCCCAGGCAAAACGCTTGGGCCAACACTTCCGTTAACCAGTGCCCTCACCTCGGCCCACCCCTCCACTTGCTGCACAGCCTGCGGATCAAGCCTCCCAGCCTCCTGGGGGCTAACACTAACCCTAGGTAGGCCCGCTAGGGGCCCATCCCAAGGGGCCTGGCTCCGCAACGACGGGGATTTGGGACCCCGGAGCCCCAGCACCAGACTCACACTGCCGCTACGCTGCCCCCAGGGCTGCTAGGGGTGCTGCCGGTCATTCAGAGCGGGAGAATGGGCAGTGCCCTCCGAGCCGCGGCAACTTTCGAAGGGTTCCCTCGCCAAAACGCTTGGGCCCACGCTTCCACTCTCCAGTGCCCTCACCTCGGCCCACCCTTCCGCACGCTGCACAGCCAGCAGATCGGGCCTCCCAGCCTCCTGGGGGCTAACACTAACCCTAGGTAGGTCTCCTAGGGCCCCATCCCAAGTGACCTGGCGCCGCAATGCTGGGTGTTGGAAACCCCCGAGGAGCAGCGCTGGACTTACCCTGCCGCCCCGCCGCCACATGGGCCGCTAGGGGCGCCGCCGGGCATTCAGGGCGGGATAACCGGCAGGGCCCTCCGAGCCTCTGGTGAAATAAGAAGGCCCCCCACACCAAAACGCTAGGTACCACGCTACCGCTCGACTGCGCCCTACCACGGTCAATCCCTCTGCTCACTGCACAGTCGGCGGATCGGGACTGCTGGCCTCCTGGGGGTTAACCTAACCCTAGGACAGTCCCCGAGGGGCCCCTCCCAAGGGGCCTGGCACCGCAACGCTGGGGATTGGGGAAACCCAAGCACGAGTGCCGGACTGACCCTGCCACCCCACTGCCACCCAGGGAGCTAGGGGCGTTGCTGGTCCTTCATGGCGGGAGAATGTGCAGGGCCCTCCGAGCCCCCGGCGACCATCGAAGGCCCTAGCCCCAAAATGCTTGGGCCCACATACCCGCTCCCCTGCACCCTCACCTCGGCCCACCTCTCCACTCCCCACACAGTTGGGAAATCGGGCCTGCCGGCCTCCTGGGGGCTAACCCTAACCCTAGTTCGGTCCCTGAGGGCCCCTCCAAAGGGGCCTGGCGTTGCCACACCAGGGATTGGGGACTCTCGAGCCCCAGCGCCGGACGCACCCTGCCGCCCTGCCGCCACCCGGGACGCTAGGGACGCTGCCGGTCATTCAGGGCGGTAGAGCGGGCAGGGCCTCAGAGCTCCTGGTGACCTTCGAAGGCCCCCAGAGCCAAAACACTTGGGCCCACGAACCCTGTCGCCAGCGCCCTCACCTCGGCCCGCCACTCCACTCACTGCACACCTGGCAGATCGGGCCTGCCGACCTCCTTTGGTCTAACCCTAACACTAGGTCGGCCCACGAAGGCCCCTCCCAAGGTGCCTGGCGCAAAACACGCTGGGGTTTGGGGACCCCCGACCCCAGCGCTGGAATCACCCTGCAGCCCCACCGCCACCCTGGCCGCTAGGGGTGCCGCCGGTCATTCAGTGCGGGAGAACGTGCAGTGCCCTCCGAGCCCCCAGCGAACATCGAAGGCCCACGAGCGAAAACTCTTGGGCCCACGCTCCCCCTCGTCAGCGTCCTCACCTCGGCCAGCACCTCCGTACGCCTGCCGGCCTCCTGGGGCTAACCCAAACCCTACTTTGGCGCCCAAGGGGCCTCTCCCAAGGGGCCTGGCACCGCCACGCTGGGGATTGGGGACCCCCGAGCACCAGCGCCTGATTCACCCTGCTGCCCCGCCACGACCCGGCCCGATAGGGGCGCCGTCCTCATTCAGGATGGGAGAACGGGAATGGCCCTCTGAGCCCCCGGCGACCTTCGAAGGCCCACCGCGCCAAAACGCTTGGGCTCTCGCTCCAGCTCGCCAGTGCCCTCAACTTGGCCCGCCCCTCCGCTCCCCACACAGCCGGCGGATCGGGCCTGCCGGCCACCTGGGACTAACCATAACCCTAGGTCGGTCCTCGAGGGGCCCATCCCAAGGGGCCTGGAGCAGCAACGCCTGGGATTGGGGACCCCCAAGCTCCAGCACTGGACTCACCCGGCTGCCCCACCGCCACCCAGGGTGCTAGGGGTGCCCCCGGTTATACAGGGCAGTAGAACGGGCAGGGCCCTCCGAGACTTCGACGACCTTCGAAGGCCCACTTTGCAAAATGCTTGGAGCCATGCTCCCACTCGCCAGCGGCCTCACCTCGGCCCGCCCCACCGTATGCCACACAGCCTGCGGATTGGGCCTGCCGGCCTCCTGGGGCTAACCCTACACCCAGGTCCCCCCCGAGGGGCCCCTTTCAAGGGGCCTAGGGCCACAACGCCGGGGATTGAGGACACCCAAGCCCCTGCGTGGGACTCACCCTGCCTTCCCGCCGCCACCCGGACCGCTAGGGGCGCCACGGTCATTCAGGGCGGGAGAACGGGCAGGGGCTTCCGAGCCCCCGGCGACATTCGAAGGCCCCCTGCACCAAAACGCTTGGGGTCACGCTCCTGTTTGTCAGCGCCCTCTTCTCAGGCCGCCCTTCCACTTGCCGAAAGCTAGCGGATCGGGCCGGCCTGCTTCCTGGGGGCTAACCCTAACCCTAGGTCGGACCCCGAGGGGTCCCTTCCAAAGGCCTGGTGCCACAATGCCGGGGATTGGGGACCCCCGAGCCCTAGCGCTGGACTCACTCTACTGCCCCTCCCCTACCGGCCCCTAGGGGCGCCACCGGTCATTCAGGGTGGGAGAACCTGTAGGGCGCTCTGGGCCCCCGGCGACTTTCAAATGCCCCCAGCGCCAAAACGCTTAGGCCCACGCTCCCGCTCGCCAGTGCCATCACCTCTGCACGCCACTTCACTCGCCGCACACCTGGCCGATCAGGCCTGCCAGCCTCCTGGGGGCTAACCCTAACCCAAGCTCGGCACCCAAGGGGCCCCTCCAAGCGGCCTGGCGCCGCAATGCCAGGGAATGGGGACCCCCGAGCCCCATTGCCAGTCTCATCCTGCCGCCACGCCACCACCCAGGCCGCTAGGGGTGCCGCTGGTCATTCAGGGTGGGAGAACAGGAAGGGCCCGCTGAACCCCCGATGATTTCAAAGGCCCCCTGTGCCAAAACGCTTGAGCCCACGCTCTTGCTCTCAACCGCCCTCACCTGGGCCCACGCCTCCACTTGCCGCACAGCCGGCGGATTGGGCCTACTGGCCTCCTGGGGGCTAACAATAACCCTTGGTTGGCCCCAGAGTGGCCCATCCCAAGGGCCCTGGATCCGCAACGCCTGGGATTGGGGACCCCCGAGCCCCAGCACTGGACTCACCCTGCCGCCCCTGTGCAACCCGCACCGCTAGGTGCGCCGTCGGGCATTCAGCGTGGTACAACGGGAAGGGCACTCTGAGCCCCCAGCGACTTTTGAATGCCCCCCACGCCAAAACTCTTGGGCCCACGATTCCACTCAACAGCGCCCTCACCATGGCCCGCCCCTCTGCTCGCCACACAGCTGGGAGATCGGGTCTGCCGGCCTCCTGGGGGCTAACAGTAATGCTCGGTCGGCCCCCTAGAGCCCTTCCGAAGTGGCCTGGCGCCCCAACGCCGAGGGTTGGGGACACCGAGCCCCAGCGCCTGACTCACCATACCACCCGTCCTCTACCCGGGCCGCTAGGGTAGCCGCCGGTCATTCAGGGCGGAAGAAGGTGCAGGGCCCTCTGAGCCTCTGGCGACCTTTGAAGGACCCCCACGCCAAAACACCTGGGCCCATGCTCCCGCTCGCCAGTGGCCTCACCCCCGCCTGACCCTCCGTTCGCCGCACAACTGGTGGATCGGGCCTGCCGGCCTCCTGGAGGCTAACCCAAACCCTTTGTCAGCCCCCGAGGGGCCCCTCCCAAGGGGTCTGGTGCTGCAATGCCGGGGATTAGGGATCCCCGAGCCCCAGCACCGTACTCACCCTGCCGCCCCTCCGCAACCCGAGCCGCTAGGTATGCAGTTGGGCTTTCAGCGAGGTAGAACGGGAAGTGCGCTCTTAACCCCCAGTGACTTTCGAATGCCCCCACGCCAAAATGCTTGGGCCCGGGCTCCCGCTCGACAGCGCCCTCACCTCGGCCTGCCCCTCTGCTGGCTACACAGCCGGCGGATCAGGCCTGCCAGCTTCCTGGGGGCTAACCCTAAACCTAGGTCGGCCCCCGATGGGCCCCTCCCAAGGAGCCTGGAGCTGCAAGGCCTGGGATTGGGGACCCCCGAGCCCCAGCGCCGGACTCATACGGCCGCCCCACCGCAACCTGGGGTGCTAGGGGCGCCGCCGGTTATTCAGGGCAGGAGAACGGGCAGGGCCCTCCAAGCCCCCGCCGACTTTTGAAGGCCCCCCACACTAAAACGCTTGGGCCCACGCTCCCACTCCCCAGCGACCCCACCTCGGCCCGCCCCTCCGCTCGCTGCACAGCCGGTGGATCGGGCCTGCCGGCCGCCTGGAGCTAACCATAACCCTAGCTTGGCTCCTGAGGGGCCCATCCCAAGGGGCCTGGCGCCACCATGCGGGGGATTGGGCACCCCCAAAGCAACCTGCCAGACGCACCCTGATGCCCCGCCACCACCCGGGCCGCTAGAGGCGCCGCCGGTCATCTGGGTTGGAGAATGGGCAGGGCCCTCCGAGCCTCCGGTGACATTTGAAGTCCTCCCACGCCAAAATGCTTTGGCCCACGCTTCCGCTCACCAGCGCCCTCACCTCGGCCAGCCCCTCCACAAGCCGCACAACCGCCGGATCGGGCCTGCCGGCCTCCTGGGGACTAACAGTAGGTTGGATGTCGAGGGGCCCCTCCCAGGGGTCTGGCGCCACCACGACAGGGATTGGGGACCCCCGAGCACCAGCGCCAGACTCACCCTGCCGCCCTGCCGCGACCCGGCCCGCTAGGGGCGCCGTCCTCATTCAGAGTGGTAGAATGGGCAGGGCCCTCCAGTCCCCTGCGACCTTCAAAGGCAACCCGCACCAAAATGCTAGGTCCCACGCTCCCGCTCACCAGCGCCCTCACCTGGGTCCGCCACTCCGCTCTCCACACAGCTGGCGAATAGGGCCTGCTGGCCACCTAGGGGCTAACCCTAACTCTAGGTTGGCCCCCGAAGGGCCCCTCCTAAGGGGCCTGGCGGCCCAATGCTGGGGATTGGGGACCCCCAACCCCATCGTCAGTTACACCCTGCCGCCCCGCCCCACCCGGACCGCTAGGGATGCCACCGTTCATTCAGGGTGGGAGAACGGGCTGGGCCCTCCGAAAACTGCCGATCCTCGAAGGCGCCCCAAACGAAAACACTTGGGCTCAGGCTCATGTTCACCAGCACCCTCACCTCGGCCCAACTCGCCGCTCGACGCACAGGTGGTGTATCGGACCTGCCGGACTCCTGGGGGCTAACCCTAACCATAGGTCGGCACCCCTGGGGCCCTGCCCAAGGGGCCTGGCATCGCAACGCTGGGGATGGGGACACCGAGCCCAAGTGCCAGACTCACCCTGCTTCCCTTCAGCCACCCGAGCCGCTAGGGGCCCACCGTTCAATCAGAGCAAGAAAATGGTTAGGGCCCTCCGAGCACCCGCTGACATTCAAAGGCCCCCCGTGCTTGGCTTGGGCTCATGCTAAGGCTCGCCAGCGCCCTCACCTCGGCCCAACCCTTCGCGTGTTGCACAGCCGCTGATCGGGACCACTGGCCTTCTGGGGGCTAACCGTAACCCTAGATTGACCACCGAGGGGCCCATCCCAAGGGGCCTGGCGCTCCAACGCCGGAGATTGGGGATCCTGAGCCTCAGCACCTGACTCACCCTGCCACCCAGCTGCCACCCGGGGGCTTGGGGTGCTGCCGTTCATTCAGGGCGAGAGAACAGGCAGGGCCCTCCGAGACACGGCGACCTTCAAAAGCCCCCCGCGCCAAAACACCCGAGCCCACGCTCCCGCTCACCAGCGCCCTCACCTCGGTCCGACACTCCAGTCTCCACACAGCTGGCGAATAGGGCCTGCCGGCCTCCCTGGGGCTAAACCTAACCCTAGGTTGGCCCCCGAGGGGCCCCTCCCAAGGGGCCTGGCGCCGCAACACCGGGGATTGGGGATACCCGAGCCGCAGCGCCTGACTCACCCTGCCGCCCCGCTGCCACCTGGGCAGCTAGGGGCACTGCCGGTCACTCAGGGAGGAGAATGGGCATGGCCCGCCGAGTCCCCGGAAACATTAAAAGGCCCCCAGAGCCAAAATGCTTGGGCCCAAGCTCCCTCTCGACAGAGACCTCACCTCGACCCACCACTCCATTCGCCGCACAGCTGGCGGATTGAGCCTGCTGGCGTCCTGGGGGCTGACCCTAACCTAGGTCAGCCCCCGAGGGGCCCCTCCCAAGGGGCCTGGCGCCACAACACAGTGGATTGGGGACCCCTGAGACCCAGCGCCGGACTCACCTGCTGCCGCGCCACCACCCAGGCCGCTAGGGGAGCCACGGGTCATTCAGTGTGGGAGAACTGGCAGGGTGCTCCGTTTCCCCTGCGACCTTCAAAGCACCCTTGCGCAAAAAGGTGGCTCCCACGCTCCTGCTCACCAGCGCCCTCCCCTTGGCCCGCCCCTCTGGTTGCTGCAGAGCTGGTGGATAAGGCCTGCCGGGCTCCTGGGGGCTAACCAAAACCCTAGGTCGGCCCCATGGGGGACATCCCAAGGGGCCTGGTTCTGTAACGCTGGGGTTTGGTGACTCAGAGCCCCAGATCCAGACTCACCCTGCCGCACTGTCGCCACCCGGGCCGCTAGGGACGCCGCAGGTCATTCAGGGCGAGAGAAGGGGCAGGGCCTTCCGAGCCCCCGGTGACTTTCAAGGGCTCCCTGGTCCAAAACGCTGGTGCCCACGCTCCCACTCCCCACGCCCTCACCTTGGCTTGCCCCTCAGCTCTCAGCCCAGCGGGCGGATTGGGCCTGCCGGCCTCCTGGGTCTTAACCCTAATCCTAGGTCGGCCCCTCAGGGGCCCCTCCCAAGGGTCCTGCTGCTGCTACACTGGGGATCGGGGACCCCAAGCCCCAGAGCCAGAATCACCCTGCCTCAATGCCGCCACCCGGGCCGCTAGGGGTGCCGCCGGTCATTCAGGGCGGGAGAACGACAGGGCCCTGGAGAAACCAGCGACATTTGAAGCCTCCCACGCCAAAATGCAGGGGCCCACGCTCCCGCTCGGCAGCGCCTTTACCTCTGCCCGCCCACCTCTCGCGGCCCAGCCAGAGGATTGGGCCTGCCAGCCTCCTGGGGTCTAACTCTAACCCTAGGTCAGCCCACGAGGAGCTCCTCCCAAGGGGCTTGCCCCCGCAACGCCGGGGATTGGGGATCCCCAAGCCACAGTGCAGGACTCACCCTGCTGCCCCACCGCCAACGGAGCCACTAGGGGCGCCGCTGGTTATTCAGGGCAGGAGAAAGGGCAGGGCCCTCTGAGCCATGGCAACATTGCAAGGCCCAGGGCGCCAAAACCCTGAGGCCCATGCTCCCGCTCGCCATCGCCCTCAACTCGGCCCACACCTCTGCCCTTCGCACAGCTGGCAGATCTGGCCTGCCGGCCTACTGGGCGCTAACCCTACACCCTAGGACGGCCCCTGAGGGTCCCTTCCTAAACGTGCAGCTAGGGGCACCACCATTCATTCAGTGTTGGAGAACTGGCAGGGCCCTCCGAACTCCCTCCAACCTTCGAAGGTGCCCGGAACCAAAACGCTTCGGCCCAGGCTCATGTTCACCAGCACCCTCACCTCGGCCCACCGCTCCAATCACCGCACATGTGGTGTATCGGGCCTGCCGGCCTCCTGGGGACTAACCCTAAGTGTAGGTCAGCCCCCGAGAGGCACTTCCCGAGTGGCGTGGCTCCGCAACGCCGAGGATGGGGACCACAAGCCCATGTGCCGGACTCACCCTGTTGCCCTTCAGCCACCCGAGCCGCTAGGGGCCCCGCTAGTCATTCAGAGCGGGAGAACGGGCAAGGCACTCCGAGGCCCCGGCGACTTTCGAAGGCCCTCCTGCACCAAAATGGTTGGGCCCATGCTGCCGCTCACCAGCGCCTTCACATTGGCCCACTCCTCCGATCGCCGCACAGCCGTTGCATCGGTCCTGCTGGCCTACTGGGGTCTAACCCTAAACCCTAACCCCTAACATTAAACCCTAAACCTTAACCCCTAACCCTCACCCTAACCCTAACACTAACCCCTAACCCTAACACTAACCCCTAACCCTTACCCTAACCCTGACCCTAACCTAAACCTAACCCTAAACCCTAATCCTTAAACCCTAAACCCTACATTAACACTAAACCCTAAATCCTAACCCCTAACCCTAAACCCGAAACCCTAAACACTAAACCCTTACCTTAACCACTAAGCCAAACCCCAAACCCTAACCCTAAACCCTAACCATACCCCGACCCCTATCATAACCCTAACCCTACCCCTAACCCTACCCCTTCAGCTAACCCTACCCCTAACCAGTAACCTAACCCTAACCCTTACCCTAACCCATACTCTAACCCTAACTTTAACCCATACCCTAACCCGAACCCTAACCTGTACCCTAACCCTAACACGTACTCTAACGCGTACCCAAACCTGTACCCTAACCCTAACCCTAAACTGTACCCTAACCCATAACTTAAACCGTACCCTAAACTTAACCTTAACCCTAACAAGTACCCTAACCCATACCCTAACCTTAACCCTGAACCCTGACCATAACCCATACCCTAACTCGTACCATACCCGTACCCTAACCGTACCCGTACCCTAAACCTAACCCATACCCTAACCGTAAACCTAAACCCTAAACCGTAACCCGTACCCTAACCCTAACCAGTACCCTTACCTTAACCTTAACCCATACCCTAACCTGTACCCTATCCCTAACCCGGACCCTAACCCATACCCTAACCCATACCTAACCCTAACCTGTACCCTAACCCGTACCCACACCCATACCCTAACCCTAAACCGTACCCTATCCCTATCCCTAACCCATTCCCTAACCCGTACCCTAACCCTAACCCTAAACCGTAACCTGGCCTGTACCATAACCCTAAACTGTACCCTAACCATAACCCGTACCCTAACCCGTACCCTAAACCGTACCCTAATCCGAATGCCAACACTAACCATAACCGTACCCTAATGCGTACCCTAACCAGTACACTAACCCTAATCCATACCTTAAACCTAACCCCTACTCCAACCCTAACCCTAACCCTAAACCCAAACCCTAAACCCTAACCCGTACCCTGAACCCTAATCTGTACCCTAACCCATAACGTCTAACTTGTAACCCCTAAACCCAAACCTAACCCATACCCTCTCCTTACCCTAACCCTAAACCCTACGCTCTCCCATACCCTAACCATAATTCATACTCTAACCTTAACCCGTACCCTAATCCGTACCCTAACCCCGGGGATTGGGTACCCCTGGAACACACCACGGGACTCAGCCTGCCACCCCTCAGGAAACCATGCCCCTTGGGGCGCCGCAGAGCATCCCGTTCAGGAGAACTGGTAGGGCCCCTCTGAGACCCCAGCGATCCTCGGCGGCCCCCTACACCCCAACCCTGAGGCCCACGCTCATCCCGCCCCACGAATTCCCTTCAGCTTGCCACCAAGCGCGTCGCAGAGCCGGCAGATCAGGCCTGCCGGGTTCCTGGGGCCTAGACCTGACCCTAGTTTGGCTGGGTAGGGCCCCTCCCCTGGGTCCCGGTGCCACAGCCCCAGGTACTGGGGACACCTGACCCCACTGCAGGATAAAGCCTGCCAGCCCACAGGAAACCGTGCTCCTTGGGAGGCTGTAGAGCATTCAGGGCGGGAGAACCAGGAGGGCCCCCAGAGTCCCCTGCGAACTTCAGCGATCCCTAAACCCAAGCTTGAAGCCCATGCTCACCCCACCCCACACCCTCACCTCAGCCCGCGGCAGTGCTCGCCACATAGCGGGCAGATCTGGCCTGCGGGGTTCCTGGGCCCCAACCCTAACCCTAGTTCATCTGTGGAGGGGCCCCTCCCCAGGAGCCTGGAGCCAGAGCCGCGGGGATTCGGGACACCTGAGCCCCACAGCAGGACTCAGTCTGCCACCCCGCAGGAAACCGTGCGCCTTGGGAGGCCATAGAGCGTTCAGGGTGGGAGAACCAGGAGGGCCCTCCTGAGCTACCAGCGAACGTCGGTGGCCTCCCACAACCCAACCCTGAAGCCCACGCTCACCCTCCCTGCACCCTCACCTCAGCCCATGTAGCTCGCCATACAGCCAGCAGATCGGGCCTGCGGGGCTCCTGGGGCCTAACCCTAGCCCTAGGTCGGCCGCGGGTGTGGGGGACTCCCAGGAGCCTTACACCACAGCCCCAGGGAATTGGGGTACCTGTACCACACCGCAGGACTCAGCTTGCCACCGGAAAGGAAACTGTGCCCCTTGGGGCTCTACGGAGCCTACAGCGCATGAGAACATGGGGAGGCCCCCAGGGCCTGTCCCCACTTTTGGCAGCCCCCCGTGCCCCAACCCTGAGGCCTATGTTCACCATCCCCCATGGCCTCCTCTCAGCCCTCCACAGAGCTCGCTGCACAGCCTGCAGATTGTCCTTGCCGGGCTCCTGGACCCTAAACCTTACACTAGGTTAGCCACAGAGGGGCCCCTCCCCAGGGTCCTGGCACCCTACTCCGGGGGATTGGGGACACACAAGCCCCACTGTAGGACTCAGCCTGCAGCCCACAGGAAACTGTACCGTTTGGGGGCACAACAGAGCATTCAGTGCAAGAGAATTGGGGCACCCCCTGAGAGCTCCTTCTGCTGAACCCCGACATTTGTGGGCCATTCTGGATGAAACCCCAAGGCTCACACTCACCCACGCTTGTGCCCTCATCTCAGTCGGCCTGGGAGTTCTCTGAGCACTGGGCAGTTTGGACCTGCTGTCTCTTGAGGCCTAACCTAACCCTGGGTCTTCTGCTGAGGGTCCCTCCCTGTTTGCCTGCCTCCAAGGCACCAGGCATTGCGCTCACCTCTGCACGACTAGAGGACTCAGCCTGCCCCACAGCAGGAAACTGTCATTTGGGGCTGCAGCAAGGATTCATAGGAAAATCGGAGGGCCCTCCTCAGCCCATCGCAGGCAACCCCCACTTTCAGAGATCTCCCCGGATCCAATTAGTAGCTTCAAAATGACCTTTAAACTTGCTCTCCAAGGAGATCTTTTGAAATTCTCCACACTTCCAACCGATGGCACCATCCAGCTTCAGTGCCTTACCCAGCTTTAGGTCTTGAGATGGATTAAAATGGGAAGTCACTTCACTGATGACGACGTACTGGTGACCAAAAGATACATGCATAAATGCTTCATATCACTTGGCTTCAGGGAAATGCAAATCTAAACCCCTATAGATGCCATATCACACGAGGCCGAATATCTAAAAATAAGAAGACATGAAACTATACATGTTGGAGAGGATGTGGAGAAATGGGAACACTCTTACACCCCTGTACAAATGCAGTCCAGTACAGCCACTCTTGAAAATGGTACAGAGTTTCTTCAAGAAGTTATAATAAAGCTACCCTATGTCCCAGCAATTGCACTACTGGGTATTTACCCCAAAGATACAGAGGTAGTGAAGATGGGACACATGCACCACAGTGTTCATAGCAGCAATATCCATAATAGACAAGCTGCAGAAGGAGTGCAGATGACCATGGATAGATGAATGGATAAAGAAGATGTGGATCATATCTATAGTGGAATATTACTCAGCCATCAGAAAGGATGAATACTTACCATCACACCTACCTGGGTGGAGCTGGAGGGTATTATGATGAGTGGAATAAGTCAATGAAAGAAAGACAATGATCATATGCTTTCACTCCTATGTGGAATATCAGAAACAAGGAAGGTGACCATAGGGGAAGGAAGGGAAAATAGAATGGGAAGTCATCAGAGAGGGAGAAAACCCATGATGGACTCTTAACTATCACAAGAAACTGATGATTGCTGGAGGAGAAGTTTGGGGGGGTAACTGGGTGAGTAGCATTAAGGAGGTCACACGATACAATGAGCACTGGGTGTTACACACAACTGAAAATTGATTGAAGACTACATCTGAAACTAATGATGTACTGTAAGTTGGCTAATTGAATTTAAATTAAAGAACAAAAGACCTTGAATAAACAATCCTAAACATTTGTATGGAACCACTAAAGATTCCGAACAGCCAGTGCAATGTGGAAAAGAAAAACAAAGCTGGAGGACTGACAATTTCAGATTTCAGGTTATACTACAAAGCTGCAGTCATCCTAACAAGAGAGTATGGCACAAAAATAGACACAGCGACCAAAGGAACAGGATACAAGTTCAAACAGAAACCCATAATTATGTGGTCCATGAATCTTCCACAAAGCAAGCAACGATATCAAAAGGGAAAAGGACAGTCTCTACAACAAATTTTGTTGGGAAAACTAGACAGCTACGCACAAAAGAATGAAATTAGACTGCTTTCTTACACAATACAGACAAACACAAAACAGTTTCAAGACCTCAATATAAGACCTGAATCCATTAAAATCCTACAGGAGGGAAGACAGTAACTTCTTGACATGGACCATATTAATGTTTTTCTAGACTGTGTCCTGAGGCAAAGGAAATGAAAGCAAAAATAAACTATTGGGAATACAGCAAAATAAAGTTTCCACATGGCAGAAGAACAATGAAAACGTAAAAATAGTAAGACAACTTACTCAAAGGGAGATGATATTTGCAAAGATCATATGCAATAAAGGGATAGTGTCCAAAACATATACAACTGATACTACTCGACCCCCAAAAAACAAATAATCCAGTTAAAAAATAGGCAGAAGACATGGACAGACATTTCTCCAAAGAAGAAATACAAATGGCCAACAGTCCCGTGAAAAGATGTTCACCATCACCCATCATCAGGAAAATGTGAATCCAAAGGACAATGAGGTAATACCTCAAACATGTCAGAATGGCTAACATCAAAAGCACAACAAAGAACAGGTGTTGAGAGGATGTGGATAAAGGGGAATCCTCGTGAACTGTGGGTGGGAATGCAAATTGTGGTGGCCACCGTGGAAAACAGTATGAAGGTTATTGAAAAAATTAAATATAAAACTACCCTACGATCCAACAATCACACTACTCGTATTTACCCAAAGAATAGGAAAACAGTAACGTAAAAGGATTCGTGCACCCCTATGTTCCTTGCACCATTATTTAGAATATCACAATATGGAAACAACCCAAGTGTCTGTAGAAAAATTGACAAATGAGATGATAGATGTGTATTCACACACACGCACGTGCACACACACACACACACACACACACATACACACACACAATGGAGTATTACTCGGCTTGAAAAAGAATGAAACCTTCCATTTGCAGCCACATGAATGGAGCTAGAGAGTATTATCCTAACTAAAATCAGGCATTCAGAGAAAGAAAAATCCCATAAGATGTCACTCTAATAGGGAATTTAAGCAACAAACAAAAATAAATAACTAAAAGAGAAAAAGGAGACACACCAAAATACAAACTCTTAACAATAGAGAACAAACGGATGGTTACAAGAGGAGGTGGATAGAGGGTTGAGTGGAATAGGTGAAGGGGATTAAGAGGACACTTTTCTTGATGACCACTGAGTAATTTATAGAATTACTGAATCACTCTATTGTACACCTGAAACGAATGTAACACTGTATGTTAGCTCTACTGGAATTAAAATAAATTTCTAAAAAAGATTTTTTCTTTCAGGAACCTCTTTGAAAAAGCTTTTCCTGTGCACTGTGCATAAGCCCTACTTGGGAGGATTCGCTCTACAATAATTATTCACTACATGAATCAAATTCAGATTTCACTGAGTTCTTACCGTGGATCCCAGCCCATGGGAGCCATGGTCCTTTTCAGTCCAGGCTCAGCACCAATGCATTCAAGATTGGAAGTAGAGACACATGTCACTTCACAGTCCAGAAAGCTATTATTGTTTTTGTTTCAGTGTGAGAGACTCACAGACTTTGGGACAGGTTTCAGAGCAGGTTTATTATGGATCCTGGATCTCTCCTTCAGTGTTCATTGCCTGGATCCATTTGGCTAATAGGTTCCCTGTGGATGGGCTTGCTTCCAAGCACATACATGGAAGATGCAAAGGTGGGTGGGCTTGGTGCTGGACAGGAAGAAGACCAAAAGCAGACAAGGGTCCGATCCCTCCCCTGATCCAGGAATTGCTACGGGAGAGGGTACGTGAGGTAGAATCCATGCGAAACTCCAAGGTCACCAGCTGAACACAGGAGGCACAGGTCAAGGGATCTGGAGATGCAGAGGTTGAAGGCTGCTCTGAGCTAACTCTGGGAGGAAGGGAGGGAAGGAATGAGAAGGAGACACTGCCTGCCTCTGGCCCATGCCAGCTACCCACCACTCTGACACGCATCAGTCTATGAGCTGACACAGCCTGGGCTCAGGAAGGGCTGGCTCGTGTCCCTCAATCCTCAGTGGGACAGCTGGCCCCAGGGCTCAGAGACATGCTGAGGGAGATGAGAGGGAAAGCTGCCCCACCCAGGTCATCCCCTCCTTGAGCAGACAGCCCTTCAGAACTTCTAAAAAAAACCCACTGACGGGGTTGAAAGACATGCCATGGATGAACTAAGGCATAGAGATATGTAAAATGACATTCATATTTAAGTTCAGGGCTGTCATCTCAGGAAGTGGGGAGAGCTTCCCTAAGAAGACTGAGGGGCGGGCAGGCCATGCTGAAAAGGGAGACATGGCTCTCCTGATTGGGGACCTGTAGCCCCCTTCCAGTGCAGGGCATCACCCTCACATTACACGAGATCCATGGAAGTGTTCCATCAGGGCCAGATATTTGTCTCAAGACGGGTACCCTGGCATTGGACTGCACAGGGCACCAGGGACGAGGGCCAGATGGAGGACGGACAATACCCCGGAGGCCATGGGGCAAGAGCAGAGGCACATGACCTTGAAGATGATGATGAAATGCAGGAGGTGGCAGCATGGAGCCGGACTGAAAGTGCCATGGGAGCAGTGCCCACAGCTACACTGACTGGATGCCTTCTGTGCCCAGTGTGGCTGACTTCAGTGGGCTCCAGACTAGTCCTGACCACAACTCTAGGAAGTGTGCACCACCCCCGGCCTCCTCTCCCCTTGCAGCTGCTAGGAATCACGGTCACAGACCCTGGTCAGCTTTCGTGGAAACCAAGCAGTGGCTCCCACGCACGCTGCACCTCTGGTGGTGGTCCAGTGTGACCCTTGTGCCTGGCCAGACACTGATGTCTACCTGTCTCCACACAAATCCACAGACAGGAGGGTGTCCCTGAATTCCACAGCACCTGATGAGACAGATCCACAGAACCCAACACCCAGTGGGTCACTAGGGACCTCACCTATGGTCATGGAGCTCACCATACCCTATTTCTGTCACTTCCCACAGAAAGCCTGGTTCTGATCCCCCACAATAGCAAACATCCTGGTTGCTGACCTGGGGTCATGCCATGAACCCACATGGCACCTTTCTTTAAGTGAAGACTATGCCTACACCTCCTAGAAAATATTTCTAATGAAGTACCAGTCCATCAGGACTACGGTGTGAACGGTAGCACACAGCCTGCATGGTAGTAGTCAGTAATTCTAACGAGGGTTAACCCCACCCCCCGTCTCACAAAACCTTCATCCATCCCCACTGAACTCATGGTCTGCCCTCAGAAAACCCTCCAGGAAACAAACCTTTCATCTGAATGCTCTTTTCACCTTCTGCTTCAAATCTTGTCCAACCACAATGATATGAAACTAGAAATCAGTCTCAAGAAAAAAATGGGACAGTCAAAAATAGGTGAAGATTGGGGGGCCTGGGTGGCTCAGTTGTTAAGGATCTGCTTTCAGCTCAGGTCGTGATTCCAGGATCCTGGGATCTAGCCCCGAATCAGGCTCCTTACTCAGTGGGAAGCCCACTTCTCCCTCTCCCACCACCCTGCTTGCGTTCCCTCTCTCGCTGTCTCACTCTCTGTCAGATACTTAAATAATCTTAAATAAATATGTGGAGATTTAACAACATGCTACTGAACAACCAACAGTCAAAGAAGAAATCAAAAAAATTTTAGAAGTACCTTGACACTGATGAAAAAGACAACTTACAAAAACTTATGGGATGCAGCAAAAGTAGCTTTATGGGGGACATTCATAGAAATTCAAGTCTTCATCAATCCATGAGAATGCTCTCCAATAAACAACCTGATTTATGTGGTAAAGAATTAGAAAAAAAAAAAGAACAAACAAAGCCACAAATTAGTAGAAATAAGGAAATAACAAAAAGGAATGCATTAATAAATCCAATGGAGACTAAAAGGACAAAAAAAAATGAAAATGAGAGCTGCCTTTTTTGGAAAGATAAACAAAACTGACAAACTTAGCTAGACTCAGCAAGAAAGACAGAGGACTCCAATAAAATTAAGAAAGAAAGATAATGCATTCCTGTCTCATATCAAAATCAAAAGAACTCTTCAACCTTGGACACAACAACTTCTTGCAAGCCATGTCTCTAAAGGCAAAGGAAATAAAAGCAAAAATGAACTATTGGCACTTCATCAGGATAAAAACTTCTGCTCGGCAAAGCAAATGATCAAAAAAACAAAAAGGCATCCTATGGAATCGAAGAAGATATCTGCAAATAATATTACAGATAAAGGGCTGGTATCCAAGATCTATAAAGAACGCCTCAAACTCGACACCCAAAAAATGGGCAGAAGACACAAAGAGATACTTCTCCAGAGAAGACATACAAATGGCCAACAGACACATGAAAAAATGCTCCACATCACTTGCCATCAGGCAAATACAAATCAAAACGACAATGAGATACCACCATACACCAGTTAGAATGGTTAAAATTAACAAGGCAGGCGGCACCTGGGTGGCACAGTGGTTAAGCGTCTGTCTTCGGCTAAGGGCGTGATCCTGGCATTATGCGATCGAGCCCCACATCAGGCTCCTCCGTTATGAGCCTGCTTCTTCCTCTCCCACTCCCCCTGCTTGTGTTCCCTCTCTCGCTGTCTATCTCTATCTCTGTGGAATAAATCAATAAAATCTTGAAAAAAAATTAACAAGACAGGAAATAAAAAAAAGTCAGAGAGGATGTGGAGAAAGCGTAACCATCTTACACTACTCGTGAGGATTCAAGCTGGTATAGCCACTTTTGAAAACAATATGGAGGTTCCTCACGACGTTAAACACAGAGCTATCCTATGACCCACCAATTGCACTACTGGGTATCTACCGCATAGACACAGAGTAATGAAAAGAAGGGGCACCTGTATCCCAATGTTCATAGCAGCAATGTACATAATAGCCAAACTGATGAAGGAGCCAAGGTGTCCTTCAGCAGATGAATGGACAAAGAAGATGTGGTTCATCTACACAATGGAATATTACTCAGTCATCAGAAAGGATGAATACCCCCCATTTGCACCAACGTGGATGGACCAGGAGGGGATTATGCTAAGTGAAATTAAGTCAAGCAGAGAAAGACAATTATCATATGGTTTCACTCCTATGTGGAATGGAAGGAATAGCATGGAGGACATTAGAAGATGGAAGGGAAAAGTGAAGGGGGGAATGAGAGGGGGAGATGAATCATGAGAGACTACTGAAACTGGGAAACAAACTGAAGCCTGCAGAAAGGGAGGGGAAGGGGAATGGGTTATCCTGGTGATGGGTATTAAGGAGGGTACATATTGGGGCACCTGGGTGGCACAGCGGTAAAGCGTCTGCCTTCGGCTCAGGGTTATGGGATCGAGCCCCACATCAGGCTCCTCCGCTGTGAGCCTGCTTCTTCCTCTCCCACTCCCCCTGCTTGTGTTCCGTCTCTCGCTGGCTGTCTCTATCTCTGTCGAATAAATAAATAAATTCTTTTTTTTAAAAAAAGGAGGGCACGTGTCATAATGAGCACTAGGTGTTATATGCAAACAATGAATCATGGAACACTACATCAAAAACAAATGAAGTACTCTAGGGTGACTAACATCATTTTAAAAATGAGAAAGATATGAAATCCATACAGGAAAACTGTCACTATTTGCAAATGACATGAAATCCCGAAAGATTCCACACAAAAAAACTGTTAGAATTAACAAATTCAAGAAAGCTGCAGGATATAAAGTCGATATACAGAGACCTGTTGTCTTTATTTCTTTCAGATTTTATTTATTTATTTATTTATTTATTTATTTATTTGACAGGAAGAGAAAAAGCAGGAGCAGGGGGAGTGTCAGAAAGAGGGAGAAGCAGACCCTCGCTAAGCAGGGAGCCCAACATGGGGCTCGATCCCAGAACTCTGGGATCATGACCTGAGCTAAAGGCAGACGCTTCACCTATGGAGCCACACAGATGACCCAACTTGTTGCATTTCTGTATACTGATGACATACTTTCGCAAAGAGAAATAAAAAAGCAATGCCATTTACAATTGCATGAAAAAAAAATCTAGGAATAAAAGTAACCAAGAATGAGAAAGACATAGTACACTCAACACATGGCAGAAAAGAAATGAAAAACACGTGTGTCGAGGGGGGCAGAATGTATGGGTCAAAGATTTGGAGGGCAACACAAACAAATGGAAGCTTACGCCATGCTCCTTAACTGGAAAAGTTAATTATGTGAACATGTCCATCGTACCCAAAGCAATCGACAGATGTGATGAAATCCTTATCTGAATTGCAGTGGCATTATTCGAGGAAATAGAAAACAGTCCTCAAACTTGTATGGAATCACAAAAGACCCCAAATACCCAAAGCAACCTGGAGAAAGAAAGGTGCAGTCAACACACACCTGTATTTCAAGCTAGATTACAAAGCTGTTGTCATCAAAACAGGATGGTACTGGCATAAACACAGACACCAGGTCAGTGGAACAGAACAGAAAGCTCAGAAACTTACCCACACGTAAATGATCCTAACTTACGACACAGCAGCAGAAGATATGCCATGAGGGAAGGACTGTGTCTTCAGTGAGCGGTAACAGGCAAACTGGACACTAAATGCAGAAGAATATAACTGGGTCACTTTCTTACACCACACACAAAATTTTTAATGGATGAATGATTTGAACATAAGACCTGAATCCATAAACCTCCAAGAAGACACAGGTACTAAGTCTCTCGACATTAGTTTTGGCAAAGAGTCTTCAGATCAGACACCAAATGCAAAGGCAACAAAATCAAAAATAAACAAGTGGAACAACATCAAACTGAAATCTTCCACACGGCAAAAGAAACCATCAAAAACTTAAAAGGCCACTGACCCAATAAGAAAAAATTATCTGTGAATCATATGTGTGAGAAGAGGCTAATATCCAAAATACACACAACACACATACAAATCAAAACAAAAAAAAGTATAAAAAATGTGGGGAATATGTGAATAGATACCTTCCAAAGATGGCACACAGGTGCCAACAGACAGAAGGAGTTGTTCGACATCACTAATCATCGTCAGGGAAACATCAGTCAAACCCACAATCGGCTATCCGCTCACTACTGTTGGAACAGCAATTGTCCCAGAGACAGACACCAAGTGGGCTCAAGGGTGTGCAGACGAGGAGACACTGTGCACTGTTGGTGGGAATGGAAATTGGTGCAGCCACTGTGACAAACGGTATGGAGGTTCCTGAAAAAATAAAAGCAACTACGACATGACCCAGTAATGGCTCTACTGAGTATTGATTCGGAGAACACAAAAATACTGCCTCAAAAAGACAGATGCACTCCCACGTTCACTGCAGCATTATTCACAAGAACCAGACATGGAAACACAGACCTTGGGGGCCTTATGCCAAGTAACTCAGACACAGAAAGACCAATACCAGATGCTCTCATGTACATTCCACGTGGAATAAACAAATACTGAACGCATAGATACTGAGAGCAGATTGGTAGGTGCCAGATTCGGGGATGGGGTGGTAGAAACGGGTGAAGGCGGTCAAAGTCTCAATGTTTGAGTGAGAAAATCCGACAGTCATGAAATGTTCTGTCCAGCATGGAGACTAAAACTAACCCCACAGCATGGGGTATAGGTTTCCCTGCTCTTTGAAAGTACAGAGCTTCTGAGAAACCTTGCACAGCAGAAATGGTGTCAAGAAGGAATGGCCATTAATTTACATGGAACAATTAGACAGTGTGCTCAGACTCCAAAATTCCTTCTCTTTGGCTTTTCTTAGGCCTCAGCACACAAGTTTCCAATGGAGGCCCAGCATAAATGAAGATAAAGCACAGCAGAGGCTCACAAACACAATTCAAAGTGCTGGTGGCTGGATGCGGAGAGCAGTTCCCAGCGGAAGGAGCTGGTTGGGGAGCACACTGCCTTTGTCGTGCTTCTCCCCAAAACAGATGCTGAATGCGATTCTCACTGTTCACCTTTTTTCATAAGAGGGAAATCCTCTTCAGGTCTCTTCCTCTTACTGAAGCTGGGTAATAACATAGTTTTTCAAGAAATCCCAGTGTCTTACTGTGAACGTTTAAAAACGGGGGATACTTGTACTTGAGCATTGCTGAGGGAGGAGATGTGAAAGGTTCTCCCAGACACAAACCTCAGCAGACCCACCGGGAAAGGCACCTTCCTCAGCATGCGGAACACGGACTACTTCCTACCTCCCGAGAAACCCTCTCCTTCCCCTCGA
Organism: Ursus americanus; assembly: GCF_024610735.1. Taxonomy (NCBI): domain Eukaryota; kingdom Metazoa; phylum Chordata; class Mammalia; order Carnivora; family Ursidae; genus Ursus; species Ursus americanus. Next base: position 456,969 of record NW_028273688.1, on the reverse strand, counting down.
TCACGACAACCCACAAAAGCTGGGAGTTACCCTAATTCCTCCGTTCTCCTGCTCCTAATAGCTAACCCATCAGCAAATCCTGTGAGCTGTATCTTCAAAATGGACCCAGAATAGGTCTAACCACTCCATCCAAGGCCACCTGTCTGGTCCACAGTGCCTGAGTTCCTGGAAAAGCCTCGTCATTGACCTGCCTTGCCATCTTCAACCCTCTGTCATCTGTTCTCAACATTGTAGCCAGGATGGCCCAGTGAAACAGGGTCTCATGGGGATATAGCCCTGGAATGGCTTTCTGTCACCCTCTGTCACCTCTCTGAGCTCATGTCCTAAGCTGTCTCCTGTGGCCACAGGGCCTTCTTGCTGCTCCTGGACATACCTGGAATTCTCCTGCCCCAGAGCCATTGCACATGCTTTCCCTTCTGTTTCGAATGCTCTTGATGTGTTCTCACTCACCTTCGGAGAAGTCTGAATTGGAGCGTCAGGGACAGAAGATGAGACTGTGTGTGTTGGGTGAGGCTGGTGGCCCAGAAAAAGGTTCTCTGCCAGCTCTCCGCCTGTGCCTCACTTGTCCTCAGCCAGGAACTTGCACACAGCCCTCACCTGTCACAACTCTCACCCAGGAGACCCATAACCACACCTGGAGCCCACCCTGCCCACATCCTGCTGCAGAATGCATTCAGCTCTCCTCTGGGCCCCCTGTCAGCTTTACCCAGACCTGGAACTCCCCCATCTCCTGCAAAGCTCCCGGATTCCCACTCTGCTTCCAAAATCACACTGGCGCAAGACTTTCATGAGAAAGCTATAACGCTAACTAATGAAAGGTTCACACCTACTTTCCCCTTCTGTTGCCTTCCTCTCCACCTTCTTTCCTACCTGTGCAAACTGTAACATATCAGTGGAACATGAACATGCTCTGAGACCTGAATCTTTCATTGCAGCTTTTTGAGGAATCCTTATGTGATAAGAAACTAGTGTATCCTACAACAGGGTGTTCTACAACTCTCATCTATAGAAGAGTACAGCCCAAATCACTACAACTTTACCTCACTCTTCATGAAGCAGAACACTTTTTCCTTTCTTCTTTTACTTAAATTCCAGTTAGTTCACATGCCATGGAATATTCGCTTCAGGGGTAAGATTTAGTGATTCATCACCTGCATACAGTACCCGGTGCTCATCACAAGATTCCTCCTTAATACCCCTCACCCATTTAACTCTTACCCCCACACCCATGTCCTGCAGCAACACTCAGTTTGTTCTCCAAGGTTGAGTCTATTTCCTTGTTTGCCTCTCTCATCACCCCTCAACTCTGTTCATCTGTTTTTTTTCTGAAATTCCACAAGCGTGAGAGCATAGGATATTTGTCTTTCCTCACTGATTTTGCTTAGCTTAATACACTCTAGATCCATCCACATCCTTGCAAATGGTAAGATTTCATTCTTTTTGAAGCTGGGTCATATTCCATTATATATATGTATCCCACATCTGCTTTATCCATTCATCAGTGCATGGACTTTGGGATTCTCTCCATAGTTTGGCGACTGTGGACATTGCTGCTATAAACATTATGGTGCATGGACCCCCTTCGAATCTGCATTTTTTTATCCTTTGGGTAAATACGTAGGACAGCAATTGCTGGATCATGTGGTTGTTCAATGTTTAACTTTTTGAGGAACCCCCACACTGGTTCCCAGACTGGCTGCACCACTTTGCATTCCAACCAACAGGATGGGAGGGTTCCCCTTTAAGCAGAACATTATCTGCCGGCAATTTCATAAGAGGCAACAAAACCTCTGGGAGATGCACCCAGGGTCAGACAAGCAGTTGCAGACTTCACCCCAAGGCTCCTGACGCCAAGCCCCTTGAAGCCACCAGCATGCCACTATCCAAAAGAATTCCCAGACTCTCCTTCTGACTCCACCACCAAAGAAACTACAGAGACAATATGGCACCTCAAAATATCGAGATAATACATTTAGTAAAACTAGAAAGTCAAGCTCAACTTTTAAACAGGAACAGGCCGGTTTGGATAATTTTGAATTTTCCCTCCACCCTAATTTTAACTCTTCTGATGAATAAACTAATCAATGATGAAACATCACCTTTGTCAAATGACATCATCCAAGTCTGTATCAGATGAAAAAAGCCACCTAACTCTAGATACTGGCCACTAAACCATATCTTAGGCCCAATTGAATAAACACTGTTAGATGAAGGAACAAATTAGATGTTACAAACAGGCACAGAGTGAATCTCACCTTCCCTTTCTAATAAAAGAGGGTTCCTAGGAAACAGATGGTCAAAATACATTTGTAAGCAATAAATGGACAGAAATTGTGATCCCCTGCAAAGTTCTACCTCCAGGGAAACTAAGTAATTCTTGCACCAAACCCAGAATGCTGACAGCTACTTCAATTTTACTTTGTGGCTCAACTAGAGAAAAGAGAAAAGCCCAGGAGGTTTTGGGATAATGAGAGGTTTTACCTCCAGCCCTGACATAGATAGGACATTTTGCCAAACATACCTGTGCTTTCTCTGAACACTGGCGTCCTGTGACAAGCTGCCTCGCTGACTCCGATGCTGACGTTCAAAACCTCGGGTGTCTTGTAGCCAGAGCAGAGAAGTGCTGTCAGCTGGGGAGAAGAAGGCACCTCTGACCTATAGCCTGCACACCTGCTTCGGTTTCTGGGTGCAGGGGCAACACATACTTGTTGTATATCAGTAATTATCTTCATTCTCAATAGACCAATGACCTTGCCTTTTCTGGAAAGCAGACTTACTCTTCTAAAGAAACCCTCAATTCGTCTATTCCCAATGCAATTAGAGTGGGGTCTGGTTTACGCCCTCCTTCAGGCCCCCACCTGGAGGATTTTCCTGCATGATTCTAACAGCCAATTACCACTAACCTGGGGGCACACGGGGCATAATGCTGAAGTTGGGGGACGGCTCTGGGGCTTGCTACGGCCACACCTGTGCCTGGGGGACCAGGGCACACCCTGCTGAACTTGAGGTACTTCTCAAGATGCATCACCTGCACTGTGTCAGAGAACCGTGGGACACATCACTGAAGGTGGGGACTCTGTGAGGTCCTTACCCGCACTCTCCCCGGGGAACAGGGGAAACCCTGAAATTCTGCAACCAATCCCACAAAAGCTCAGGTGAGTGGGCGCCCTGGAGTTCACAGGTATGGGGAATAAGGCCAGTTGAGAACATGGGGCAGAAGAGACTTTAAAAGGAAAAAGAAAACTCACCTGAGTTCCCACAATGAACCCTCTCCAGGTGCCCTTCCAGAACCCTGCCTCCCACCTAGGGCGCACCCTACCCCCAGACCCCCCCACCCACGGTGCACGCTGCTCTCTAACCTGCCGGGACCTCCGCAGGGCAACTCTCTCTCTCCCAGTTCCCCTTCTTCTGTCCCAGGTTTGCACCCCACTGCAACTCTGGAACAGCCCACAGAGACGTAGCTCCACTCCCAAGAGGTGATTTGTCAGGGAGGGTGGTGCCCCAGCCCCTGGGAAGCCAGGCAAGCCGCCCTCAAGCCCCTGGAACCCTGAAAGTGCAGGGGATCCAAGAGGTGCCTCCTCTACCCAACACCCAGCATAGGCATAGGTGGGGTCCTGGGATGGGCTCCCCACACACACCTGGCCCATTCCAGGGACCCCTCTAGCTGCAGACCACCCTCAGAGTCCTGCCCCTTCCCTTTCTGCACCAGACCTCCCTGCTGGGGTGTGCCTGGTTCTGGGCAAGATCAGTGGCTCTCAGACCCTCCAAGGCTTGGGCTTTAGGAAATGCAATGATTTCATGCATGTTCAGTATGTACATGTCAGTATGACTTTAATCTTATGGGAGCCAAAGAGGTTCTTTATTTTTTCTTATCTTCATGTTGGCATTTTTGGTTATTGTTTTCTTCTTGAAGCAGATGTACAACATGTGCTTGGGGCAGAAATAGGGCCCATGCTTTGAGGTTTTGCCCAATCATTTTGAACCGGGTAAAATGTTAAAGGATAGCTTCCCTGGGATCCCAGGATCAGGGCCCACAGATGATATAAGATAAAAATTACTTTCATCATTATAATTACTCCTAAATGGAGGAATTTGAGACAAAAGCACCTTCACAAGAGTACCAAGAAATCAAAATGATGCCCACAGAAAGCTACCTGCTCCATGGTCAGCACATGTAACAGAAGTGTTCACAGTCTCTGGACTCCTGCCCTTCTCCTGACCAAATCTCTGAAGCACACAGACCACTTAAAATCAGAATTGTAGAACTGCTAGAACTCCTTAGAGATGTCTGGCACCATTCCCTTGGACTGCAGAATAAAACACAGTAGCTCGTTGTCACAAACTAATTTCAACATGAAGTGACCCCTGGATGCACTAAGTTCTTTCTCTGCAAATGTTGACTAATGTAAGTCACAGTCATAACATATAAACACTACTATGGCTGGGGAGTCATCGTAGGTAAGGGAATATTTTAGCCATGTTTATAAGCATTGGCTCACTTTGTAGAAGAGGCTGAGCTGAGTGTTTTTAAATACTATTTCAGACCTGTTTTACAGCACCCTCTGAACATACCAGAGCCTGAATGGACAAAAAAAGATAGTTGGTTTCAGTAACTTTAATACCAGAAAAATATTATACTGTCTCTATTCCTAAGGATCTTTGAGTATCTTACCCAGAGGTCCTCCACTAAGATAATGATCTTAATGATCACCATGGGCAGAGGTGAAAAGGCCCGCTGAATTCGTTCCATTTGTCCACATGACAAGAAAATCCTGATACTTGATAGGTTTCCAGATTGAGAAGACCAGAGATAAGAGGGAAATAGTACCCTGTATGGAACAACAAGGGATTTGGAGTCAATTTGGGGATCCCACTTAGGTTTCTGACACTAAAATCCTCTGTGACTCATATCATCTGAGTCCCTTTCTAACCGTCTGAAAATGTGCCTAAAAATATCTACACCCTAGTTGAGAAGTTTAAGAGGCAGAATGCTACAAAGAGCCAGTATGATGTCTCTCAGGAACAGGTGCTAAGGAACACATAATTGCTATTGGGTCTATTTCTTTTCTAGAAGAAAGAACACATGTTGAATCCATATTTCTAATAGATGACTCACCAGATGATTTTCAAACCTGAAGGAAGGCCAAGAAGTCGCTCTTGTGTCATGTTTCACTCAGAAATCATGTTGTTGGACTGTTGAGGACAATACGATAGCAACGTCATCACTAAGAGTGGGGAGCTTCTAATTTCCATACGGCCATGTTCACCCCCTTAGCTCAGGGCCACCAGAAAGGACAGCTGAGGGGGACCACAGGCCAAGGCTGCCAGGTGTGGCTGGGGCAGGCAGAACTCTGACTTAAGGCTCAACTCCTGTCTAGGTTATTATAATGCTCTTCACAAAGAAAGTGCCATTGTGTGTGAGCCCTCATGTAGAAAAGGTTCAGAATTTCCATTGAGATTCCCTCTCTCACCTTTAGGATATGTAGCAAAGTTCCATTTAATTTTAAACATTGAAGGACTTCCTGGTTTCCTTTTCGCTATGACTGTGGCTCAATTCCCCTCTGGTCTAAGAATAGAATCTAGTTAATTTCAGGGTTTAACATTTGTAGCATTGATTCGTGGCCCCATCTATCATTTATTTGGGTAAAGAGTCTATGACCACTTGCAAATAATGTATTCTGCACTTATGATGGAATGTTCCCTATATGTCAATTAGGTCACATTTTTACCAATGTTTTGTCTGCTTTTTCTGTCAGATATTGAGAAAGGTATATTAAAATCTTCAAACAATGTTGCTCTATTCAACATGGCATCGGAGAATCTACCACTGTTAGAAGGCAAGGGAAACAAAAAGTATAAGAATTGAGGGGATAATTGTAACTATTCACAGATAATATGATTGTGTACATAGAAAACACAAACCAGTCTATAAATACCCTATTAGAATTAAAAATGCAATTTATAAATTTGAGATGGATTGTAGCATCCCATTGGACAGTTTCTGAAAGAAAATGCAGAACCTGTCAATCTTGGGGTAGGACATATGGTGCACTAACCATTTAAAAGAATTCAGTGGGACTTCATAAAAATGTGACATTTCTCCTTATCTTATGACCATAAGAAAATGAAAAAGTGAACCACAGTCTGGGAAGTAAAGATTTGCAATACACACACTGACAAAGACTTGTCAATAAAGAATTCCTGCTCATCAACCATAAAAAGTCTATTTATAAACGAATACTTCACAAAAGATTGACTGATGTCCAATAAAACCCAGAAAGGGTACTCTACAGTATTATTTTCAGGAACAGAAAGGCCTTTCCTAAAATGAAAACATACACACAAACCAGTATTCCCTAGATGGATGACGTCCTTACTTCTGAGGACAGCTTGAAGAACAGACTAGCATCAAAGTAAAGTGATGGAATTCCTGACACTCAGAGGATGGACACTTGACCTCAACCTACAGTACAATTTCTAGGCATCATTCGGTCCTCTGAAGGCAGACAACTACCACACCCCTTCCTACACCACACAGGTTGCTTCCCAACCCCTACCATAAAAGAACAAGATGAGAAACAGATAGGACTAGTAGGAAATAGCAAAAATCACATGTGGGGATTATCCTGAAACACACTGATCACATAACTAGTGTAAGGAAGTGTAGGGAACTGACAAGGACAGAGACTCAAGAGGTACTTCTTTGGGAAATGCTGTCTGAAATCGTCACACATTGGTACCAGCTAATGAGGGCTCTGAGCATACCTAGGGTTTGCTCACAAGGGTCTGCAACACCATCGCTGAGGACTGAAACTCTTCAAGACCTCAAAGCTTGCCTGATTGACTATTGGACTAAGAGATTCCCATGTTCTGAAAACAGATACCAACTCATTGAAAGGTTCACCTGGGCTCTCTCGGAGGCCCTACAAGAAGCTGAACCACTCACTGAAAATCAATTACACACACACACACACACACACACACACACACACACACACACACCCCTGTCATTTCACCAATTACTTAAACATTCAAGGTTCTTCCTACCTTTTCTTTTTCACATTGATATTTATACTCACATGAAATGTCATCATTTCTAATGAACACTGATGTCAAAATAGAGATCCATTGACACAATATTCACAAAATGGAACTTCCCTGCTGTCATTTTCAATATAGCGTTTTTTAAAGTTCATACATATTTTAGGTTTTGGTAACTTATACAGGAGAAGATCAGCATTGAAAAACTCTAAATACTGACAATGAGGTTTAAGTCTAGAGAACAAGAATGGTCCAATTTCATAGATAATAAGGAACCAAAGGGAAAGCATGGAAGCTGTAGTCGAATAATTTTACACATATGCATCCCCTATTATTCTACTACTGAGGGGCGTGTTTTATTACCACTCTGCATGCATCAATTGTCTTCCACGTGCACCTGCACAGGTATAATGAATTACTACAGTAGAATGAAATGTCTGGGAACTACTTAGCGGCATCTATAATGAACAATGAAATTTCGATCTTATATTTGGTGAACTTCCACTGTCTGTCCCTTTAGACAATGGACCCTAAACAGAAGGGGGAATGAACCACGAGAGACTATGGACTCTGGGAATCAAACTGAGGGCTTCAGAGGGGAGAGGGGTGGGGGATTGGGATGGTCCAGTGATGGGTATTAAGGAAGGTACATATTGCATGGAGCACTGGGTGTTATATGCAAATAATGAATCATGGAACACTACATCAAAAACTAAGGAAATACTGTATAGTGACTAACATATCATAATAAAAAATTATTATTAGAAAAAAATTAAAGGTAAAAAAAAACCAATACAGCTTCTCTGTTTCAAGAACAATCACAATTGAGAAAAAACTAACTTCCAATCCCTAAAGCAAAACACAGACCAAATTCCATTTCACTCCCCTTTATTCACATTCTCTGTGGGTTCTAAGCTATTTCCCTAACTCCTTTCCTGCTGAACAGGGAACCCGGGCTCGATCCCAGAACCCTGAGAACATAACCTGAGCCAAAGGCACATGCTTAACTGGCTGAGCCAGCCAGGAGCCCCAGCCATGTTTTTCTTAAGCAAAAGGACAATTTCTCACAATGCCTTCACATGACTTCACATGGTACCAGACACCTGCATTTGCCTCTAGGAGGTTGCAGATGAAGGCGATTGCAAACTCTCACAGTGGTTTATCAAATACAATGATCTGCCTGGTGACAGTGAAACTCTTATGAGCCCACGAGAGGGTGCTGTGACACTCAGCTGTGGCTGGGCTGGCACAGAGAACCAAATCCATTTCCCTGCCTGATGTCTGTGAGGAACAGATGCCCCCACTGTGAATGAGACCCTGCCACTGAGCTGTCCAGAGATGGCCATCCTCACGGAGGATGAGGATAAAGGACAATGCCTGAGGAGACCTCATCTGTCTCTTTTATCTTTTCATATTTTTGACAGTGGACAAATCACTGCCTAGGAGTCCCCAACTACCTTAGTATCATCTGTGAATGGTCAAGAGGTTTTACAAAACACTCAAGATTTTCACCTCACAAATGCCCACAACCACTTACCATAGGGATTGAACATTAAGCTAAGATACTGTTCCTTGGAAGAGAGGTCCTGCCCACTGTTGTTTCTCACTTCTATGCACATCTTCCTTACCTCATGGTAATATAACCACCTTGATTCCTGCTTCCGTCTTCAGGAAGGCTGATGTGACTTGAAGGGCATTACCCTGACATCGTTCTTTCTTAGCAATAAGATGTGGACATTTCCCTAGTCCTACACATCCAAAGTTGAATGGGAGTCAGGATTGAGGAGACTGATGAGATTTGAAGTTGTTTTCCTGTACACGGTGGTTTATTACCAATAAGGATGGGTCAGAGTCCTCGAAATTCCAGAACCTTTTCATTAATGCTTCCTACTCGTGAAAGAAGATGTACATTGGTCTTTCCCTGTATAGTGTGGTGACCCAGAGAAAAGTGCTTAGCCCTTTCGTCAGACTTCCACGACCACTTTGGGGCTGGCTTCCATATTCAGAAAGGATGATGTTAGGGCTAAGAGGGTTCCTGTACACTGTTATTTCTTACAGATAAGTGTATGGCATTTTTGTTACCTTGCCTGAACCACTTAGCGCCGGGCTTGCCGGTCTCCTGGGGACGAACCCTAACCCTAGCTCGGCCCCCGAGGGGCCCCTCCCAAGGGGCCTTGTGCCACAACGCCGGGGATTGGGGCCCCCGAGCCCAGCACCGGAGTCAGCCTGCTGCCCCGCGGCAACCCGGGCTGCTAGGGGCACCGCCAGTCTTTCAGGGCAAGAGAATGGGCAGGGCCCTCCAAGCCCCCGGTGACCTTCGAAGGCCCCTGTGCCAAAATGCTTGGGCCCACACTCCCTCTCGCCAGCGCCCTCACCTCGGCCTGCCCCTCCGCCTGCTGCAGAGCTGGCGGAACGGGCCTCCTAGACTCCTGGGGGCTAGCACTTACCCTAGGTCACCCCCGAGGGGCCCCTCCCAAGGATCCTGGCACCGCAATGCCGTGGATTTGGGACCCCCGAGCCCCAGTGCTGTACTCACTCTGCCACCCCATAGGCACCGAGGGCACTAGGGTCGTTGCCATTCAGGAAGGGAGAACGGGCAGGGCCCTCCGATCACCCTGCGACATTCGAAGGCCCCCCACACAAAAACTCTGGCTCCCACACTCCTGCCCGCCAGCGCCCTAACCTCGGCCCACCCCTCCACTCGCTGCAGAGCTGGCGGATCGGGCCTGCTGGCTTCCTGGGGGCTAACCCTATCCCTAGGTCGCCCCCAAGGGGCCCCTCCCATGTGGCCTGGCGCCGCATGCCCGGGATTGGGAACCCCCAAGTCCCAGCGCCGGAAGCTCCCTGCCACCCCACCGCCACATGGGGAACTAGGGGCGTCACCAGTCCTTGAGGGCGACAGAACGGGCAGCACCCTCCGAGCCACCTGGGACCTTCGAAGGCACCCCAAGCCAAAGCCAAAATGCTCTGGCCCACACTCCCACTCACCAGCTACCTCACCTCGACCCACACCTCCATTCACCGCACATGGTGGAACGAGCCTGCCAGCCTCCTGCAGGCTAACCCTAACCCTAGTTCGGCCCCCGAGGGGCCCGCCCAAGGGGCCTGGCGCCGCAACGCTGGGTATTAGGGACCCCCGAGCCCCAGCGCCGGACTCACCCTGCCGCCCCGCTGCCACCCGGGCCGCTAGGGGTGCCGCTGGTCATTCAGGGCGGGAGAATGGGCAGGGCCCTCCGAGTCCATGGCGACACTCAATGGCCCCCCCATCCAAAACGCTTGAGCCCATGCTCCTGCTCCTCAGTGCCCTCACCTTGGCCCGCCCCTCCACTCGCTGCAGAGCCGGTGGATGAGGCCTGCCCTCCTCCTGGAGGCTACCCATAACCCTAGGTTGGCCCCTGAGGGGCCCCTCTGAAGGGGCCTGACACCACAATGCCTGAGATTGGGGACACCCGAGCCCCAGCGCCGGACTCACCGTGTCGCCCTGCCACCACCCAGGCCACTAGGAGCACTGTCGGTCATTTAGGGAGGGAGAACGGGCAGATCCCTCCAAGCCCCTGGCAACATTCGAAGGCCCCCCGTGCCAAAACGCTTGGGCCCACACTCCCGCTCGACAGCGCCCTCACCTAGGCCTGCCCCTCTGCTCGACACACAGCCGGCAGATCGGGTCTGCCAGCCTCCTGGGGGCTAACAGTAATGCTTGGTCAGCCCCCTAGAGCCCTTCCGAAGGGGCCTGGCACCCCAACGCCGAGGACTGGGGACCCCGAGCCCCAGCGCTAGACTCACCCTACCGCCCCTCCTCTAACCGGGCCGCCAGGGTAGTCGCCTGTCATTCAGGGCGGAAGAACGTGAACGGCCCTCTGAGCACCTGGCGACCTTCGAAGGACCCCCCCTCGAAAACTCCTGGGCCCATGCTCCTGCTCGCCAGCGGCCTCACCTCCGCCCGACCCTCCGCTCGCCACACAGCTGGCGAATCGGGCCTGAGGGCCTCCTGGGGGCTAACCCTAACACTAGGTCGCACCCGAGGGGCCCCTCCCAAGGGGCCTGGTGCTGCAACACCGGGGATTGGAGACCCCTGAGCCCTAGCACCGGACTCACACTGCTGCCCCTCTGCAACCCGGGCCGCTAGGTGCGCCGTCGGGCATTCAGGGCGGAAGAACGTGCAGGGCCCTCCGAGCCCCCGGCGACCTTTTAAGGCCCCAGCACCAAAACGCTTGGGTCCACGCTCCTGCTCGCCAGCGCCCTCATCTCAGCCCACCCCTCCGCTCCTTGCAGAGCGGGTGGATCCGGACTTCCGGCCTCCTCGGTGCAAACTCTAACCCTAGGTCGGCCACTGAGGGGCCCATCCCAAGTCGCCTATCGCCGCAACACCTGGGATTGGGGACCCCAAAGCCCCAGCGCCAGACTCTACCCTGCTGCCCTGCCGCAACCCGGGCCACTAGGCGTGCTGCCGGTCTTTCAGGGTGGGAGAATGGGCAGGGCCCTCCGAGCTCCCGGCGACCTTCAAAGGCCGCCTGCGCCAGAACGCTTGGGCCCACGCTCCCGCTCCCCAGCGCCCTCACCTTGGCCCGCCCCTCCGGTCGCTGCACAGCCGGCACATCAGGCCTGCCCGCCTCCTGGGGGCTAACACTACCCCTAGGGTGGCCTATGAGGGGCCCTTTCGAAGGGGCCTGGTGCCTCAGTGCCAGGGATTGGTGACCCCCGAGCCCAAGCCAGGACTCACTTTGCCGTCCCGCTGCAAACCAGGCCACTAGGCGTGCTGCAGGTCTTTCAGGGCGGGAGAACGGGCAGGGCCCTCCGAGTCCCAGTGAACTTCTAAGCCCCCATGCGCCAAAATGCTTGGGCCCATGCTCCTGCTCACCAGCGCCCTGACCTCGGCCCGCCCCTCTGCTCACGCACAGCCAGCGGATCGGGCCTGCCAGCCTCCTGGGGGCTAACCCTAACCCTAGGTTGGCTCCCGAGCGGAACCTCACAAGGGGCCTGGCACAGCAACGCCAGGGATTGGGGACCCCCGAGCCCCAGCGCTATACTCACCGTGCCGCCCTGCCACCACCCAGGCCGCTAAGGGCGCCTCTGGCCATTCAGGGCGGGAGAACCGGCAGGGCCCTCCAATCCCCCGGCGACCTTCCAAGGCCCCCCCGTGCCAAAATGCTTGGGCCCACGCTCCAGCTCGCTGGCATCTTCACCTCGGCCTGGCCTTCTGCTACCGCACAGCTGGCGGATCATGCCTGCGGGACTCCTGGGTGCTAACACTAACCCTAGGACGGCCCTAGAGGGGCCCCTCCCAAGGGGCCTTGAGCTGCAACGCACAGCATTGGGGACACCTAAACTGCATTGCCGGACTCACACTGCCACTCCGCCACCACACGGGTCGCTAGGGGCGCCTCCGGTCATTCAGGGCGGGAGAACGGGCAGGGCCCTCCGAGCCTCTAGTGACGTAAAAGGCCCCTCGTGCCAAAACACTGCATACTATTCCCTCGCTCGCCAGCGCCCTCACCTCGGCCCACACCTCCGCTCGCCGCACAGCCGGCGCATCAGTCCTGCTGGCCTACTGGGGTCTAACACTAACCTTAAACCCTAACCCATAACCTTAAACCCTGAACCTTAAACCCTAATCCTAACCGTAACTCTAACCCCTAACCCTTACCCTAACCCTAACCCTACCCTAAACCTAACCCTAAACCTTAATCCTTAAACCTTAAACCCTAACATTAACACTAAACCCTAAACCCTAAGCCCTAACCCTAATCCCGAAACCCTAAACATGAAACCCTAACCCTAACCACTAACCCCAAACCCCAAACACTAACCCTAAACCCTAACCCTACCCCGACCCCTACCATACCCCTAACACTACCCCTCACCCTACCCCTTCAGCTAACCCTACCCCTAACCCGTAACCTAACCCTAAACCTAACCCTAACCCGTACCCTCACCCGTACCCTAACCCTAACCCTAACCTGTACCCTAACTCTAACCGTAACCGTAACACATACTCTAACCCATACCTTAACCCGTACCCTAACTTTAACCCTAAACTGTACCCTAACCCATAACTTAAACCGTACCCTAACCTTAACCGTAACCCTAACAAGTACCTTAACCTGTACCCTAACCTTAACCCTAAACCCTAAACCCGGACTCTAACCCATACCCTAACTCGTACCATAAACCGTACCCTAACCCTACCCGTACCCTAACCCTAACCTGTACCCTAACCGTAACCCTAAACCCTAAACTGTAACCCGTACCTTAACCCTAACCAGTACCCTTACCTTAACCTTAACCCATACCCTAACCCGTACCCAAACCCATACCCTAACCCGTGCCCTATCCCTAACCCGGACCCTAACCCATACCTAACCCTAACCTGTACCCTAGCCCGAACCCTAACCCATACACTAACTATAAACCATACCCTATCCCTATCCCTAACCCGTTCCCTAACGCGTACCCTAACCCCAACCCTAAACCGTAACCTAACCTGTACCATAACCCTAAACTATACCCTAACCCTAACCCGTACCGTAACCCTAACCCGTACCCTAAACCATACCCAAATCCGTATGTCAACACTTACCCTAAATCGTACACTAACCCGTACCCTAAACTGTACCCTAATGCATACCCTAACCCGTACCCTAACCCTAACCTGTACCCTAAACCTAACCCGTACTCCAACCCTAACCCTAACCCTAAACCCAAACCCTAAACCCTAACCCATACCCTAAACCCTAATCTGTACCCTAACCCATAACCTCTAACCTGTAACCCCTAAACTCAACCTTAACCCGTACCCTCTCCTTACCCTAACCCTAACCCCTACCCTCACCCGTACTCTAACCGTAACCCATACCCTAACCTTAATCCATACCCTGATCCGTACCCTAACCCCGGGGATTGGGTACACCTGAGCCCCACCACGGGACTCAGCCTGCCACCCCTCAGGAAACCATGCCCCTTGGGGCGCCACAGAGCATCCCGTGCAAGAGAACTGGTAGGGCCCCCCTGAGACCCAAGCGATCCTCGGTGGCCCCCTACACCCCAACCCTGAGGCCCACGCTCATCCCGCCCCACGCCTTCCCTTCAGCTTGCCACCGAGCTCGTCGCAGAGCTGGCAGATCAGGCCTGTCGGGTTCCTGGGGCCTAGACCTGTCCTTATGTCGGCTGGGTAGGGCCCCTCCCCTGGGGCCCGGTGCCACAGCCCCAGGGACTGGGGACACCTGAGCCCCACTGCAGGATAAAGCGTGCCAGCTCACAGGAAACAGTGCCCCTTGGGAGGCTGTAGAGCATTCAGGGCGGGAGAACCAGGAGGGCTCCCAGAGCCCCAGGCGAACTTCGGCGATTCCTAAACCCAACCTTGAAGCCCATGCTCACCCCACCCCGCACCCTCACCTCAGACCGCGGCGGAGCTCGCCACATAGCGGGCGGATCTGGCCTGCGGGGTTCCTGGGCCCCAACCCTAACCCTAGTTCATTTGTGGAGGGGCCCCTCCCCAGGAGCCTGAAGTCGCAGCCGCGGGGATTTGGGACACCTGAGCCCCACAGCAGGAATCAGTCTGCCACCACGCAGGAAACCGTGCACCTTGGGAGGCCATAGAGCATTCAGGGTGGGAGAACCAGGAGGGCCCTCCTGAGCCACCAGCGAACAACGGCGGCCTCCCGCACCCCAACCCTGAGGCCCACGCTCACCCTCCCCACACCCTCACCTCAGCCCGGGTAACTAGCCATACAGCCAGCAGATCAGGCCTGCGGGGTTCCTGGGGCCTAACCCTAGCCCTAGCTCGGCCGTGGGTGTGGGGGCCTCCCCAGGAGGCTTACACTGCAGCCCTGGGGAATTGGGATACCTGTGCCCCACCGCAGGACTCAGCTTGCCACCCGACAGGAAACCGTGCCCCTGGGGGCTCTACGGAGCCTACAGGGCACGAGAATTTGGGGAGGCCCCCGGAGCCCGTCCCCACTTTTGGCAGTCCCCCGTGCCCCAACCCTGAGGCCCATGCTCACCCTCCCCCATGGCCTCCTCTCAGCCCTCCACAGAGCTCGCCGCACAGCCTGCAGTATGTCCCTGCCAGGCTCCTGGACCCTAACCCTTACCCTAGGTTGGCCACAGAGGGGTCCCTCCCCAGGGTCCTGGCACCCCACTCTGGGGGATTGGGGACACCCAAGCCCCACCGTAGGACTCAGCCTGCAGCCCACAGTTAACTGCACCATTTTGGGGAACAGAGCATTCAGGGCAAGAATTGGGGCAACCCCTGAGAGCCCCTTCTGGTGAACCCCGACCTTTGTGGGCCCTTCCGGATGAAACCCCAAGGCTCACACTCACCCGCCCTTGTGCCCTCATCTCACTCGGCCTGAGAGCTCTCTGAGCACTGGGCAGTTCAGACCTGCTGTCCTTGAGGCCTAACCTAACCCTGGGTCTTCTGCTGAGGGTCCCTCCCCATTTGCCTGCCTCCAAGGCACCAGGCATTGGGCTCACCTCTGCACGACTAGAGGACTCAGCCTGCCCCACAGCAGGAAACTGTCCATTTGGGGCTGCAGCAAGGATTCATAGGAAAATCGGAGGGCCCCCCTCAGCCCATCCCAGGCAATCCCCACTTTCAGAGATCTCCCCGGATCCAATTAGTAGCTTCACACTGACCTTTAAACTTGCTCTCCATGGAGATCTTTTGAAATTCTCCACACTTCCAACCGATGGCATCATCCAGCTTCAGAGACTTACCCAGCTTTAGGTCTTGAGATGGATTAAAATGAGAAGTCACTTCACTAATGATGAGGTAGCGGTGACCAAAAGATACATGCATAAATGCTTCATATCACTTGGCTTCAGGGAAATGCAAATATAAACCACTATAGATGCCATATCACACGAGGCCGAATATCTAAAAATAAGAAGAAATGAAACTACACATCTTGGAGAGGATGTGGAGAAACGGGAACCCTCTTACACCCCTGTGCGAATGCAGTCCGGTACAGCCACTCTTGAAAATGGTACGGAGTTTCCTCAAGAAGTTATAAATAAAGCTACCCTATGTCCCAGCAATTGCCCTACTGGGTATCGACCCCAAAGAGACAGAGGTAGTGAAGACGGGACACATGCACCCCAGTATTCATAGCAGCAATATCCATCATAGACAAACTGTGGAAGGAGTGCAGATGATCATGGACAGATGAATGGATAAAGAAGATGTGGATCATATATATAATAGAATATTACTCAGATATCAGAAAGGATGAGTACTTACCATCACACCGACCTGGGTGGAGCTGGAGGGTATTATGCTGAGTGGAATAAGTCAATGAAAGAAAGGCAATGATCATATGCTTTCACTCCTATGTGGAATATCAGAAACAAGGAAGATGACCATAGGGGAAGGAAGGGAAAATAGAATGGGAAGTCATCAGAGAGGGAGAAAACCCATGATGGACTCTTAACTATCGCAAGAAACTGATGATTGCTGGAAGAGAAGTTGGGAGGGGTAACTGGGTGACTAGCATTAAGGAGGTCACACGGTACAATGAGCACTGGGTGTTACACACGACTGAAAATTTATTGAAGACTACATCTGAAACTAATGATGTACTGTAAGTTGGCTAATTGAATTTAAATTAAAGAACAAAAGACCTCGAATAAACAATCCTAAAAATTTGTATGGAACCACTAAAGATTCCAAACAGCCAGTGCAATGTGGAAAAGAAAAACAAAGCTGGAGGACTCACAATTTCAGATTTCAGGTTATACTACAAAGCTGCAGTCATCCTAACAAGACAGTACGGCACAAAACTGGACACAGCGACCAAAGGAACAGGACACAAGTTCAGACAGAAACCCATAATTATGTGGTCCATGAATCTTCCACAAAGCAAGCAACGATATCAAAAGGGAAATGGACAGTCACTACAACAAATGGTGTTGGGAAAACTAGACAGCTACGCACAAAAGGATGAAATTAGACTGCTTTCTTACACAATACAGACAAACACAAAACAGTTTCAAGACCTCAATATAAGACCTGAATCCATTAAAATCCTACAGGAGGGAAGACAGTAACTTCTTGACATGGACCATACCAACGTTTTTCTAGACTGTGTCCTGAGGCAAAGGAAATGAAAGCAAAAATAAACTATTGGGAATACAGCAAAATAAATAGTTTCCACATGGCAGAAGAACAATGAAAACGTAAAAATCATAAGACAACCTACTCAAAGGGAGAAGATATTTGCAAACATCATATGCAATAAAGGGATAGTGTCCAAAACATATAGAACTGATACTACTCGACCCCCAAAAAACAAATAATTCAGTTAAAAAATAGGCAGAAGACATGGACAGACATTTCTCCAAAGAAGAAATACAAATGGCCAACAGTCCCGGGAAAAGATGTTCACCATCACCCATCATCAGGAAAATGTAATTCCAAAGGACAATGAGGTAATACCTCAAACCTGTCAGAATGGCTAACATCAAAAGCACAACAAAGAGCAGGTGTTGGGAGGATGTGGATAAAGGGGAATCCTCGAAAAATGTGGGTGGGAATGCAAACTGTGGTGGCCACCGTGGAAAACAGTATGATGGTTCCTCAAAAAATTAAAAATAGAACTACCCTATGATCCAACAATCACACTACACATATTTACCCAAAGAATAGGAAAACAGTAACTTAAAAGGATACGTGCACCCCTATGTGTCTTGCACCATTATTTACAATATCACAATATGGAAGCAACCCAAGTGTCTGTAGAAAAATTTACAAATGAGATGATAGATGTGTGTATTCACACACACACACACACACACACACACACAGAGACACACACACATACACACACAATGGAGTATTACTCGGCTTGAAAAAGAATGAAACCTTGCCATTTGCAGCCACATGGATGGAGCTAGAGAGTATTATCCTAACTAAAGTCAGTCAGTCAGAGAAAGACAAATCCCATATGATGTCACTCTAATAGGGAATTTAAGAAACAAACAAAAATAAATAACTAAAAGAGAAAAAGGAGACACACCAAAATACAAACTCTTAACAACAGAGAACAAACGGATGGTTACCAGAGAGGAGGTGAATAGAGGGATGAGTGAAATAGATGAAGGGGATTAAGAGGACGCTTTTCTTGACGACCACTGAGTAATATATGGAATTACTGAATCAGTATTGGACACCTGAAACGAATGTAACACTGTATGTTAGCTCTACTGGAATTAAAATAAATTTTAACAAAAGATTTTTCTTTCAGGAACCTCTTTGAAAAAGCTTTCCCTGTGCACTGTGCATAAGCCGTACTTCGGAGGATTCACTCTACAATAATTATTCACTCTATGCCTTGAATTCAGATTTCACTGAGTTCTTACCATGGATCCCAGCCCACGGGAGCCATGGTCCTTTTCTGTCCAGGCTCAGCACCTATGCATTCAAGATTGGAAGTAGAGACACATGTCACTTTACAGTCCAGAAAGCTATTATTGTTTCTGTTTCAGTGTGAGAGAGTCACAGACTTTGGGACAGGTTTCAGAGCAGGTTTATTATGGATCCTGGATCTCTACTTCAATGTTCATTGCCTGGATCCATTTGGCTAATAGGTTCCCTGTGGATGGGCTTGCTTCCAAGCACATACATGAAAGATGCAAAGGTGGGTGGGCTTGGTGCGGGACAGGAAGAAGACCTAAAACAGAGAGGGTCCGACCCCTCCTCTGATCCACGAACTGCTACAGGAGAGGGTACAGGAGGCAGAATCCATGGGAAACTCCAAGGTCACCAGCTGAACACAGGAAGCACAGGTCAAGGGATCTGGAGATGTAGGGGTTGAAGGCTGCTCTGAGCTACCTCTGGGAGGAAGGGAGGGAAGGAATGAGAAGGAGACACTGCCTGTCCCTGGCCCATGCCAGCTGCCCACTGCTCCAACACACATCTGTCTATGAGCTGACACAGCTTGGGCTCAGGATGGGCTGGTTCGGGTCCCTCAATCCTCAGTGGGACAGCTGGCCCCAGGGCTCAGAGACATGCTGAGAGAGATGAGAGGGAAAGCTGCCCTGCCCAGGTCATCCCCTCCTTGAGCAGACAGCCCTTCAGAACTGCTAAAAAAAAAAAAAAAACCCACTAACGGGGTTGAAAGACATGCCATGGATGAACTAAGGCATAGATTTATGTAAAATAACATTCATTTTTAAGTTCAGAGCTGTCATCTCAGGAAGTGGGGAGAGCTTCCCTGAACAAGACTGAGGGGTGGGCAGGCCATGCTGAAAAGGGATACATGGCTCTCCTGATGGGGATCTGCAGCCCCCTTTTAGGGAAGGGCATCATCCTCGCATCACACGAGATCCATGGAAGTGTTCCATCAGGGCCAGATGTTTGTCTCAAGAAGGCTACCCTGGCATCGGACTGCACAGGGCACCGGGGACGAGGGACAGATAGAGGACGGACAATACCCCGGAGGCCATGGGGCAAGAGCAGAGGCACATGACCTTGAAGATGATGATGAAATGCAGGAGGTGGCAGCATGGATCCGGCCCGAAAGTACCATGGGAGCAGTGCCCACAGCTACACTGACTGGATGCCTTCTGTGCTCGGTGTGGTTGACTTCAGTGTGCTCCAGACTAGTCCTGAACACAAGTCTAGGAAGTGTGCACTACCCCCGGCCTCCTCTCCCCTTGCAGCTGCTAGGAATCATGGTCACAGACCCTGGTCAGCTTTCGTGGAAACCAAGCAGTGGCTCCCCTGCACGCTGCACCTCTGGTGGTGGTCCAGTGCAACCCTCGTGCCTGGCCAGACACTGATGTCTACCTGTCTCCACACAAATCCACAGAGAGGAGGGTGTCCCTGAATTCCACAGCACATGATGAGACAGATCCACAGAACCCAACACCCAGTGGGTCACTCGGGACCTCACCTATGGTCATGGAGCTCACCATACCTTATTTCTGTCACTTCCCACAGAAAGCCTGTTGCTGATCACCCACAATACCATACATCCTTGTTGCTGACCTGGGGTCATGCCATGAACCCACATGGCACCTTTCTTTAAGTGAAGGCTATGCCTACACCTCCTAGAAAATATTTCTAATGAAGTACAAGTCCATCAGGACTATGGTGTGAACATTGGCATACAGCCTGCATGGTACTAGTCAGTAATTCTAACAGTAATTCTAACCCCACCCCGTCTCACAAAACCTTCCTCCGTCCCACGGAACTCATGGTCTGCCCGCAGAAAACCCTCCAGGAAACAAACCTTTCATCTGAATGCTCTCTTCACCTTCTGCTTCAAATCTTGTGCAACCACAATGATATGAAAATAGAAATCAGTCTCAAGAAAAATATGAGACAGTCAAAAATAGGTGGAGATTTTTGGGGCCTGGGTGGCTCAGTCGTTAAGGATCTGCTTTCAGCTCAGGTCGTGATCCCAGGATCCTTGCTCAGTGGGAAGCCCGCTTCTCCCTCTCCCACCCCCGTGCTTGCGTTCCCTCTCTTGCTGTCTCACTCTCTGTCAGATACTTAAAGAATCTTAAATAAATATGTGGAGATTTAACAACATGCTACAGAACAACCAACAGTCAAAGAAGAAATCAAAAAAATTTTAGAAGTACCTTGACCCTGATGAAAAAGACAACCTACAAAACTTATGGGATGCAGCAAAAGTAGCTTTATGGGGGACATTCATAGAAACTCAAGTCTTCATCAATCCATATGATGCTCTCCAAAAAACAACCTGATTTATTTGGTAAAGAAGTAGAAAATAAAACAACAAAGAAAGCCCCAAATTAGTAGAAATAAGGAAATAACAAAAAGGATGCATAAATAAATCCAACGGAGACTAAAAAGACAAAAAAAAAAAAAAAAAAACAAACAAACAATGAAAATGAGAGCTGCCTTTTTTGGAAAGAGAAACAAAACTGACACTTAGGTAGACTCACCAAGAAAGACAGAGGGCTCGAATACAATCAGGAAAGAAATATAATGGATTCCTGTCTCATATCAAAATCAAAAGAACTCTTCAACCTTGGACACAACAACTTCTTGCAAGCCACGTCTCTAAAGGCAAAGGAAATAAAAGCAAAAATGAAGTATTGGAACTTCATCAGGATAAAAAGATTCTGCTCGGCAAAGCAAATGATCAACAAAACAAAAAGGCAACCTATGAAATCGAAGAAGATATCTGCAAATGATATTACAGATAAAGGGCTGGTATCCAAGATCTATAAAGAACTCCTCAAACTCGACACCCAAAAAATGGGCAGAAGACACAAAGAGATACAAATGGCCAACAGATATATGAAAAAATGCTCCACATCACTTGCCATCAGGCAAATACAAATCAAAACGACAATGAGATACCACCTTACACCAGTTAGAATGGTTAAATTTAACAAGGCAGGGGGCACCTGGGTGGCACCGTGGTTAAGCGTCTGCCTTCGACTCAGGGCGTGATCCTGGCATTATGGGATTGAGCCCCACATCAGGCTCCTCCGTTATGAGCCTGCTTCTACCTCTCCCACTCCCCTGCTTGTGTTCCTTCTCTTGCTGGCTGTCTCTATCTCTGTCGAATAAATAAATAAATTCTTTAAAAGAAAAAAGGAGGGCACGTGTCATAATGAGCACTAGGTGTTATATGCAAACAATGAATCATGGAACACTACATCAAAAACAAATGAAGTACTGTAGGGTGAATAACAATTTTTAAAAAAGGGAAAGATATGAAATCCATAAGGAAACTGTCACAATTTGCAAATGACAGGAAATCCGGAAAGATTCCTCAAAAAAAAAAAAAAACCTGTTAGAATAAACAAATTCAAGAAAGCTGCAGGATATAAAGTTAATATACAAAGATCTGTTGTCTTTATTTATTTCAGATTTTATTTATTTATTTGACAGGAAGAGAAAAAGCACGAGCAGGGGGAGTGTCAGAAAGAGGGAGAAGCAGACCCTCACTAAGCGGGAAGCACAACACGGGGCTCAATCCCAGAACTCTGGGATCATGACCTGAGCTGAAGGCAGACGCTTCACATATGGAGCCACCCAGATGACCCAACTTCTTGCATTTCTGTATACTGATGACACACTTTCGCCAAGAGAAATTAAAAAAACAATGCCATTTACAATTGCATCAAAAAATCTAGAAATAAAAGTAACCAAGAATGAGAAAGACATAGTACACTCAACACATGGCAGAAAAGAAATGAAAAATATGTGTGTCCAGGGGGGCAGAATGTATGGGTCAAAGATTTGGAAGGCAACACAAACAAATGGTAGCATACGCCATGCTCCTTAACTGGAAGAGTTAATTATGTGAACATGTCCATCGTACCCAAAGCAATCGACAGATGTGATGAAATGCCTGTCTGAATTCCAGTGGCATTACTCGAGGAAATAGAAAACAGTCCTCAAACTTGTATGGAATCACAAAAGACCCCAAATACCCAAAGCAACGTGAAGAAAGAAAGGTGCAGTCAACACACTCCTGGATTTCAAGCTACATTACAAAGCTGTTGTCATCAAAACAGGATGGTACTGGCATAAACACAGACACCAGGTCAGTGGAACAGTAGAGAAAGCTCAGAAACTTACCCACACGTAGATGATCCTAACTTACGACACAGCAGCAGAAGATATGCCATGAGGGAAGGACTGTGTCTTCAGTGAGCGGTAACAGGCAAACTGGACACTAAATGCAGAAGAATATAACTGGGTCACTTTCTTACACCACACACAAAATTTTTAATGATGAATGATTTGAACATAAGACCTGAATCCATAAACTTCCAAGAAGACACAGGTACTAAGTCTCTCGACATTGGTTTTGGCAAAGAGTCTTCAGATCGGACACCAAATGCAAAGGCAACAAAAGCACAAATAAACAAGTGGAACAACATCAAACTGAAATCTTCCACACAGCAAAAGAAACCATCAAAAGCTTAAAAGGCCACTGACCCAATAAGAAAAAATTATCTGTGAATCATATGTGTGAGAAGAGGCTAATATCCAAAATACACACAACACTCATACAAATCAAAACAAAAAAACTATTTAAAAAAAATGGGAGGAATATGTGAATAGATACTTTCCAAAGATGGCACACAGGTGCCAACAGACAGAAGGAGTTGTTCGACATCACTAATCATCGTCAGGGAAACATCAGTCAAACCCACAATCGGCTATCCTCTCTCAACTGTTGGAACAGCAATTGTGCCAGAGACAGACACCAGGTGGGGTCAAGGGTGTGCAGACGAGGAGACACTCTGCACTGTTGGTGGGAATGGAAATTGGTGCAGCCTCTGTGACAAATGGTATGGAGGTTCCTGAAAAATTTAATGCAACTACCCCATGACCCAGTAGTGGCTCTACTGAGAATTGATTTGAAGAACACAAAAATGCTGCCTCAAAAAGACAGATGAACTCCCACGTTCACTGCAGCATTATTCACAAGAACCAGACATAGAAACACAGACCTTGGGGGCCTTATGCCAAGTAACTCAGACACAGAAAGACCAATACCAGATGCTCTCATGTACATTCCACGTGGAATAAATAAATACTGAACGCATAGATAATGAGAGCAGATTGGTAGGTGCCAGATTCGGGGATGGGGTGGTAGAAACGGGTGAAGGCGGTCAAAGTCTCAATGTTTGAGTGAGAAAATCCAACAGTCATGAAATGTTCTGTCCAGCATGGAGACTAAACTAACCATGCAGCATGGGGTATAGGTTTCCCTGCTCTTTGAAAGTACAGGGCTTCTGAGAAACCATGCACACCAGAAATGGTGTCAAGAAGGAATGACCATTAATTTACACGAACAATTAGACAGTGTGCTCAGACTCCAAAATTCCTTCTCTTTGGCTTTTCTTAGGCCTCAGCACACAAGTTTCCAATGGAGGCCCAGCATAAATGAAGATAAAGCACAGCAGAGGCTCACAAACACAATTCAAAGTGCTGGTGGCTGGATGCGGAGAGCGGTTCCCAGAGGAAGGAGCTGGTTGGGGTGCACGCTGCCTCTGTTGTGCTTCTTCCCAAAACAGATGCTGAACGCGATTCTCACTGTTCACCTTTTTTCATAAGAGGGAAATCCTCTTCAGGTCTCTTCCTCTTACTGAACCTGGGTAATAATGTAGTTCTTTCAAGAAAGCCCAGTGTCTTTGTGAACGTTTAAAAAGTGGGGGATACTTGTACTTCAGCATTGCTGAGGGAGTAGATGTGAAAGGTCCTCCCAGACACAACCCTCAGCAGATCCACTGGAAAGGCACCTTCCTCAGCATGCAGAACACGGACTACCTCCTACCCCCCGAGAAACCCTCTCCTTCCCCTTCATCAGGACAACACACAACAGCTGGGAGTTACCCCAATTCCTCCGTTCTCCTGCTCCTAATAGCTAACCCATCAGCAAATCCTGTGAGCTCCATCTTCAAAATGGACCCAGAATAGGTCTAACCACTCCATCCAAGGCCACCTGTCTGGTCCATAGTGTCTGAGTTCCTGGAAAAGCTTCGTCATTGACCTGCCTTGCCATCTTCAACCCTCTGTCATCTGTTCTCAACACTGTAGCCAGGATGGCCCAGTGAAACAGCGTCTCATGGGGTTATAGCCCTGGAATAGCTTTCTGTCACCCTCTGTCACCTCTCTGAGCTCATGTCCTAAGCTGTCTCCTGTGGCCACAGGGCCTTCTTGCTGCTCCTGGACATACCTGGAATTCTCCTGCCCCAGAGACTTTGCACATGCTTTCCCTTCTGTTCAGAATGCTCTTGATGTGTTCTCACTCACCTTCGGAGAAGTCTGAATTGGAGTGACAGGGACAGAAGATGAGGCTGTGTGTGTTGGGTGAAGCTGGTGGCTCAGAAGAAGGTTCTCTGCCAGCTCTCCGCCTGTGCCTCACTTGTCCTCAGCCAGGAACTTGCACACAGCCCTCACCTGTCACAAGTCTCACCCAGGAGACCCACAGCCACCCCTGGAGCCCACCCTGAACACACCCTGCTGCAGAATGCATTCAGCTCTCCTCTGGGACCCCTGTCAGCTTTACCCAGACCTGGAACTCCCCCCTGTCTCCTGCAAAGCTCCCGATTCCCCCGCTGCTTCCAAAACAACACTGTTGCAAGTTTTTCATGAGAGAGCTATAACGCTAACTAATGAAAGGTTCACACCTACTTTCCCCTTCTGTTTCTTTTCTCTCCACCTTCTTTCCTACTTGTGCAAACTGTAACATATCAGTGGAACACGAACATGCTCTGAGATCTGAATCTTTCATTGCAGCTTTCTGAGGACTCCTTATGTGATAAGACTCTATTGTATCCTACAACAGGGTGTTTTACATCTATCCTCTATAGAATAGTACAGCCCAAATCACTACAATTTTACCTCACTCTTCATGAAGCAGAACACTTTTTCCATTCTTCTTTTACTTAAATTCCAGTTAGTTCACATGCCATGGAATATTTGCTTCAGGAGTAGGATTTAGTGATTCCTCACCTTCATACAGTACCCGGTGCTCATCACAAGTGCCCTCCTTAATACCCCTCACCCATTTAACACTTCCCCCCACACCCTTGCCCTGCAGCAACACTCAGTTTGTTCTCCACGGTTGAGTCTATTTCCTCGTTTGCCTCTCTCATCACCCCTCCACTCTGTTCATCTGTTTTTTTTTCTGAAATTCCAGAAGCGTGAGAGTATAGGATATTTGTCTTTCCTCACTGATTTTGCTTAGCTTAATACACTCTAGATCCATCCACATCCTCGCAAATTGTAAGATTTCATTCTTTTTGAAGCTGGGTCATATTCCATTATTTATATGTATCCCACATCTGCTTTATCCATTCATCAGTGCATGGACTTTGGGATTCTCTCCATAGTTTGGCTACTGCGGACATTACTGCCATGAACATCATGGTGCATGGACCCCCTTCGAATCTGCATTTCTGTATCCTTTGGGTAAATACCTAGGAGAGCAATTGCTGGATCATGTGGTTGTTCAATGTTTAACTTTTTGAGGAACCCCCAGACTTTTCCCAGACTGGCTGCACCACTTTGCATTCCCACCAACAGGATGGGAGGGTTCCCCTTTAAGCAGAACATTATCTGCCGGCAATTTCATAAGAGGCAACAAAACCTCTGGGAGATGCACCCAGGGTCAGGCAAGCAGTTGCAGACTTCACCCCAAGGCTCCTGACGCCAAGCCCCTTGAAGCCACCAGCATGCCACTATCCAAAAGAATTCCCAGACTCTCCTTCTGACTCCACCACCAAAGAAACTACAGGGAGAATATGGCACCTCAAAATATTGAGATAATACATTTAGTAAAACTAGAAAGTCAAGCTCAACTTTTAAACAGGAACAGGCTGCTTTGGATAATTTTGAATTTCCCCTCCACCCTAATTTTAACTCTTCTGATGAATAAACTAATCAATGATGAAACATCGCCTTTGTCAAATGACATCATCCAAGTCTGTATCAGATGAAAAAAAACCACCTAAATCTAGATGCTGGCCACTCAACCATATCTTAGGCCCAATTGAATAAACACTGTTAGATGAAGGAACAAATTAGATGTTACAAACAGGCACAGAGTGAATCTCACCTTCCCTTTCTAATTAAAGAGGGTTCCTAGGAAACAGATGGTCAAAATACATTTGTAAGCAATAAATGGACAGACAAATTGTGATCCCCTGCAAAGTTCTACCTGCAGGGAAACTAAGTAATTCTTGCACCAAACCCAGAATGCTGGCAGCTACTTCAATTTTACTTTGTGGCTCAACTAGAGAAAAGAGAAAAGCCCAGGAGGTTTTGGGATAATGAGAGGTTTTACCTCCAGCCCTGACATAGATAGGACATTTTGCCAAACATACCTGTGCTTTCTCTGAACACTGGCGTCCTGTGACAAGCTGCCTCGCTGACTCCGATGCTGACGTTCAAAACCTCGGGGGTCTTGGAGCCAGAGCAGAGAAGTGCCGTCAGCTGGGGAGAAGAAGCCACCTCTGACCTAAAGCCTGCACACCTGCTTCGGTTTCTGGGCAAAGGGGCAACACATACTTGTTGTTTATCAGTAATTATCTTCATTCTCAATAGACCAATGTCCTTGCCTTTTCTGGAAAGCAGACTTACTCTTCTAAAGAAACCGTCAATTCGTCTATTCCCAATGCAACTAGAGTGGAACATTTATTTCTCACTTAAATAGAAAACACTGTTATTGTCGACACTGCGTGAATGAACTTTTAAAAACATTTTAGAGAGAATGGAAGGGACCTTTATTCAAACCCAAGTCAGGACAGCTACCTCAGAGACACAATCTTCACCAAGAAGTGAGTGCTCCGGGGAAGGAACATTTGGGGCAGGCTTATATATTTTTTTCTGTTTTGTTTTACGTACAGAGTTACACACCACAATGAGGATCTTCTTAGATTCCAGAAAGTGACAGACTCTTTCTTATGTTTTCAGTGTGTACATGTCAGTATGTCTTTAATCTTATGGGAGCCAAAGAGGTTCTTTATTTTTTCTTATATTTATGTTGGCATTTTTTGGTTATTGTTTTCTTCTCGAAGCAGATGTACAACATGTGCTTGGGGCAGAAACAAGGCCCATGCTTTGAGGTTTTGCCCAGTCATTTTGAGCTGGGTAATTGTTAAAGGATAGCTTCCCTGGGAGCTCAGGATCAGGGCCCACAGATGATATACAATAAAAATTCCTTTTATCATTATAATTACTCCTAAATAGAGGAATTTGAGACAAAAGCACCTTTCACAAGAGTACCAAGAAATCAAAATGATGCCCACGGAATCCTGCGTGCTCCATGGTCAGCACATGTAACAGAAGTGTTCACAGTCTCTGGACTCCTGCCCTTCTCCTGACCAAATCTCTGAAGCACACAGACCACTTAAAATCAGAATTGTAGAACTGCTAGACACCTTAGAGATGTCTGGCACCATTCCCTTGGACTGCAGAATAAAACACAGTAGCTCATTGTCACAAACTAATTTCAACATGAAGTGACCCCTGGATGCACTAAGTTCTTTCTCTACAAATGTTGACTAATGCAAGTCACAGTCATACCATATAAACACTACGATGGCTGGAAGTCATCGTAGGTAAGGGAATATTTTAGCCATGTTTATAAGCATTGGCTCACTTTGTAGAAGAGGCTGAGCTGAGTGTTTTTAAATACTATTTCAGACTTGTTTTACAGTTCCCTCTGAACATACCAGAGCCTGAATCTACTAAAAAAGATAGTTGGTTTCAGTAACTTTAATACCAGGAAAATATTATACTGTCTGTATTCCTTAGGATCTTTGAGTATCTTACCCAGAGGTCCTCTACTGAGATAATGATCTTAATGATCACCATGGGCAGACGTGAAAAGGCCCGCTGAATTCATTCCAGTTGTCCACATGACAAGAAAATCCTGATACTTGATAGGTTTCCAGATCGAGAAGACCAGAGAAAAGAGGGAAATAGTACCCTGTATGGAACAACAAGCGATTTGGAGTCAATTTGTGGATCCCATTTAGGTTTCTGACACTAAAATCCTCTGAGACTCATATCATCTGAGTCCCTTTCTAACCTTCTGAAAATGTGCCTAAAAATATCTACACCCTAGTTGAGAAGTTTAAGAGGCAGAATGCTACAAAGAGCCAGTATGATGTCTCTCAAGAACAGGTGCTCAGGAAGCCCTAATTGCTATTGGGTATATTTCTTTTCCAGAAGAAAAAACACATGTTGAATCCATATTTCTAATAGATGACTCACCAGATGATTTTCAAACCTGAAGGAAGGCCAAGAAATCGCTCTTGTGTCATATTTCACTCAGAAATCATATTGTTGGACTGGTGAGGATGATACGATAGCAACGTCATCACTAAGAGTGGGGAGCTTCTAATTTCCATACGGCCATGTTGACCCCCTTAGCTCAGAGCCACCAGAATGGGCAGCTGGGGAGGGGGCACCATCATCACTATGAGTGGGGAGCTTCCCATTTCCATATGGCCATGTTGACCCCCTTAGCTCAGGGCCACCAGAAAGGACAGCTGAGGGGGACCACAGGCCAAGGCTGCCAGGTGTGGCTGGGGTAGGCAGAACTCTGACTTAAGGCTCAACTCCTGTCTAGGTTATTATAATGCTCTTCACAAAGAAAGTGCCATTGTGTGTGAGCCCTCATGTAGAAAAGGTTCAGAATTTCCATTGAGATTCCCTCTCTCACCTTTAGGATATGTAGCAAATTTCCATTTAATTTTAAACATTGAAGGACTTCCTGGTTTTCTTTTCGCTATGACTGTGGCTCAATTCCCCTGTGGTCTAAGAATAGAATCTAGTTAATTTCAGGGTTTAACATTTGTAGACTTGATTCGTGGCCCCACCTATCATCTATTTGGGTAAAGAGTCTATGACCACTTGAAAATAATGTATTCTGCACTTATTATGGAATGTTCCCTATATGTCAATTAGGTCACATTTGTTACCAATGTTTTGTCTGCTTTTTCTGTTAGATATTGAGAAAGGTATATTAAATCTTCAAACAATGCTGCTCTATTCAACGTGGCATCAGAGAATCTACAAGTGTTTTATGGCAAGAGAAACAAAAAGTATAAGAATTGAGGGGATAATTGTGACTATTCACAGATAATACGATTGTGTACATAGAAAATCCAAAACTGTCTATAAATAACCTATTAGAATTAAAATGCAATTTATAAATTTGAGATGGATTGTAGCTTCCCATTGGACAGTTTCTGAAAGAAAATGCAGAACCTGTCAATCTTGGGGTAGGATATAGGGTGCTTTAACCATTTAAAAGAATTCAGTGGGACTTCATAAAAATGTGACATTTCTCCTTATCTTATGACCATAAGAAAATGAAAAAGTGAACCACAGTCTGGGAAGTAAAGATTTGCAATATACACACTGACAAAGACTTGTCAATAAAGAATTCCTGCTCATCAACCATAAAAAGTCTATTTACAAACGAATACTTCACAAAAGATTGACTGATGGCTAATAAGAACAGGAAAGGGTGCTCTACAGTATTATTTTCAGGAACAGCAAGGCCTTTCCTAAAATGAAAACATACACACAAACCAGTATTCCCTAGATGGATGACGTCCTTATTTCTGAGGACAGCTTGAAGAACAGACTAGCATCAAAGTAAAGTGATGGAATTCCTGACACTCAGAGGATGGATAATTGACCTCAAACTACAGTACAATTTCTAGGCATCATTGGGTCCTCTGAAGGCAGACAACTTCCACACCCCCTCCTACACCACACAGGTTGCTTCCCAACCCCTACCATAAAAGAACAAGATGAGAAACAGATAGGACTAGTAGGAAATAGCAAAAATCACATGTGGGGATTATCCTGAAACACACTGATCACATAACTAGTGTAAGGACGTGTAGGGAACTGACAAGGACAGAGACTCAAGAGGTACTTCTTTGGGAAATGCTGTCTGAAATCCTCACAAGTTGGTACCTGCTAATGAGGGCTCTGAGCATACCCTAGGGTTTGCACACAAGGGTCTGCAACACCATCGCTGAGGACTGAAACTCTTCAAGACCTCAAAGCTTGCCTGTTTGGACTAAGAGATTCCCATGTTCTGAGAACAGATACCAACTCATTGAAAGGTTCACCTGGGCTCTCTAGGAGGCCCTACAAGAAGCTGAACCATTCACTGAAAATCAATTTACACACACACACACACACACACACACACACACACACACACACACACCTGTCATTTCACCAATTACTTAAACATTCAAGGTTCTTCCTACCTTTTCTTTTTCACATTGATATTTATACTCACATGAAATGTCATCATTTCTAATGAACACTGATGTCAAAATAGAGATCCATTGACACAATATTCACAAAATGGAACTTCCCTGCTATAATTTTCAATATAGCATTTTTTAAAGTTTATACATATTTTAGGTTTTTGGTAATTTATACAGGAGAAGATCAGCATTGAAAAACTCTGAATACTGACAATGAGGTTTAAGCCTAGAGAACAAAAATTGTCCAAATTCATAGTAATAAGGAACCAAAGGGAAAGCATGGACGCTGTAGTCGAATAATTTTACACATGTTCATCCTCTATTATTCTACTACTGAGGGGCGTGTTTTATTACCAGTATACATTCATCATTTATCTTCCACGTGCACCTGCACAGGTATAATGAATTACTACAGTAGAATGAAATGTCTGGGAACTACTTGGCGGCATCTATAATGAACAATGAAATTTCGATCTTATATTTGGTGAACTTCCACTGTCTGTCCCTTTAGACAATGGACCCTAAACAGAAGGGGGAATGAACCAGGAGAGACTATGGACTCTGGGAAACAAACTGAGGGCTTCAGAGGGGAGAAGGGTGGGGGATTGGGATGGGCCAGTGATGGGTATTAAGGAAGGTATATATTGCATGGAACACTGGGTGTTATATGCAAATAATGAATCACGGAACACTACATCAAAAACTAAGGAAATACTGTATAGTGACTAACATATCATAATAAAAAATTGTTATTAGAAAAAAATTAAAGGTAAAAAAAAACCAATACAGCTTTTCTGTCTCAAGAACAATCAGAATTGAGAAAAAACTAACTTCCAATCCCTAAAGCAAAACACAGACCAAATTCCATTTCACTCCCCTTCATTCACATTCTCTGTGGGTTCTAAGCTATTTCCCTACCTTCTTTCCTGCTGAGCAGGGAGCCTCGGCTCGATCCCAGAACCCTGGGATCATAACCTGAGCCAAAGGCACATGCTTAACTGGCTGAGCCAGCCAGGAGCCCCAGCCATGTTTTTCTTAAGCAAAAGGACACTTTCTCACAATGCCTTCACATGACTTCACATGGTACCAGACACCTGCATTTGCCTCTAGGAGGTTGCAGATGAAGGCAATTGCAAACTCTCACAGTGGTTTATCAAATACAATGACCTGCCTGGTGACAGTGAAACTCTTATGAGCCCACGAGAGGGTGCTGTGACACTCAGCTGTGGCTGGGCTGGCACAGAGAACCAAATCCATTTCCCTGCCTGATGTCTGTGAGGAACAGATGCCCCCACTGTGAATGAGACCCTGCCACTGAGCTGTCCAGAGATGGCCATCCTCACGGAGGATGAGGATAAAGGACAATGCCTGAGGAGACCTCATCTGTCTCTTTTATCTTTTCATATTTTCGACAGTGGACAAATCACTGCCTAGAAGTCCCCAACTACCTTAGTCTCATCTGTGAATGACCAAGAGGTTTTACAAAACACTTAAGATTTTGACCTCACAAATGCCCACAACCACTTACCATAGGGATTCAACATTAAGCAAAGATACTGTTCCTTGGAAGAGAGGTCCTGCCCACTGTTGTTTCTCACTTATATGCTCATCTTCCTTACCTCATGGTAACATAACCAGCTTGATTCCTGCTTCCGTCTTCAGGAAGGCTGAGGTGACTTGAAGGGCATTACCCTGACATCGTTTTTCTTAGCAATAAGATGTGGACATTTCCCTAGTCCTACACACCCAAAGTTGAATCGGAATCAGGATTGAGGAGGCTGATGAGAGTTGAAGGTGTTTTCCTGTACACGATGGTTTATTACCAATAAGGATGGGTCAGAGACCTCTAAATTCCAGAAACTTTTCATTAATGCTTCCTACTCGTGAAAGATGATGTACATTGTTCTTTCCCTGTACAGTGTGGTAACTCAGAGAAAAGTGCTTAGCCCTTTCGTCAGACTTCCACGAGCAATTTGGGGCTGGCTTCCATATTCAGAAAGGATGATGTTAGGGCTAAGAGGGTTCCTGTACACTGTTATTTCTTTCAGATAAGTGTATGGCATTTTTGTTACATTGCCAGAGCCACTTAGCGCCGGGCTTGCCAGCCTCCTGGGGAAGAACCCTAACCCGAGGTCGGCCCCCGAGGGGCCCCTCCCAAGGAGCCTGGCACCACAATGCCAGGGATTTGGGACCCCTGAGCCCCAGTGCTGGACTCTGCCACCCCGCAAGCACCCAGGGTGCTACGGGCCTTGCCACTCATTCAAGAAGGGAGAACGGGCAAGGCCCTCCGATTCCCCTGTGACCTTCAAAGGCCCCCCGTGCAAAAACTCTGGCTCCGTCGCTCCTGCTTCCCAGCGCCCTAACCTCGGCCCACCCGTCCTCTCGTGGCAGAGCTGGCGGATCGGGCCTGCGGGATTCCTGGGGGCTAACCCTATGCCATGTCGCCCCCGAAGGGCCCCTCCCAAGTGGCCTGACGCTGCATGCCAGGGATTGGGGACCCCCAAGTCCCACCGCCGGACGCACCGTGCCGCCCTGCCGCCACATGGGGCACTAGGGGCGTCACCAGTCCTTCAGGGCGACAGAACGGGCAGGACCCTGCAAGCCTCCTGTGACCTTCGAAGGCACCCCAAGCCAAAGCGAAAATGCTCTGGCCCACGCCCCCACTCGCCAGCTACCTCACCTCAACCCACACCTCCATTCACCGCACATGGGCGGAACGAGCCTGCCAGCCTCCTGGGGGCTAACCCTAACCCTAGGTCTGCCACCGAGGGGCCCGTCCCAAGGGGCCTGAGGCTGCAACGCCGGGTATTAGGGAGCCCCAATCCCCAGCGCCAGAGTCTCCCTGCCGCCCCATCACCACCCGGGCCGCTAGGGGTGCCGCTGGTCATTCAGGGCGGTAGAATGGGCAGGGCCCTCTGAGCCCGTGGCGAACTTCGAAGGCCCCCCCATCCAAAATGCTTGAGCCCACGCTCCTGCTCCTCAGCGCCCTCACCTCGGCCCTCCCCTCCGCTCGCCACAGAGCCGGCAGATGAGGCCTGCACTCCTCCTGGGGGCTACGCAGAACCCTAGGTTGTCCCCTGAGGTGCCCCTCCGAAGGGGCCTGGCACCGCAATGCCTGGGATTGGGGACCCCCGAGCCCCAGCGCCGGACTCACCGTGTCGCCCCCCCGCCACCCAGGCCGCTAGGAGCACCGTCGGTCATTCAGGGAGGGAGAACGGGCAGATTCCTCCGAGCCCCTGATGACATTCGAAGGCCCCCCTGTGCCAAAACGCTTGGGCCCATGCTCCCGCTCGCCTGCGCCCTCACCTCGGCCCGCCCCTCCGTTCCACGCACAGCGGGCGGATCCCGCCTGCCGGCCTCCCGGGTGCTAACCCTAACCCTAGGTCGGCCACCCAGGGGCCCCTCCCAAGGGTCCTGGTGCCGCTTCGCCGGGGATCGGGAACCTCAAGCCCCAGAGCCACACTCACCCTACCGCAACGCCGCCACCCAGGCTGCTAGGAGCACTGCGGGTCATTCAGGGCGAGAGAAGGGGCAGGGCCTTCCGAGCCCCCGGTGGCCTTCAAGGGCTCCCCGTGCCAAAACGCTGGTGCCCACGCTCCCGCTCCCCAACGCCCTCACCTCGGCCCCGCCCTCCGCTCCCCGGACAGTGGCCGGATCCCACCTGCCGGCCTCCTGGGGGCTAACCCTAACCCTAGGTCAGCCACCCAGGGACCCCTCCCAAGGGTCCTGGTGCCGTTACACTGGAGATCAGGGACCCCAAGACCCAGAGCCAGACTCACCCTGCCGCCACGTCGCCACCCGGGACGCTAGTGGCGCTGCCCGTCATTCAGGGCGGGAGAAGGGACAGGGCCCTGGAGAAACCTGCGATATTTGAAGCCTCCTGCGCCAAAATGCACGGGCCCACGCTCCCGATCGCCAGCGCCTTTACCTCGGGCCGCCCACCTCTCGCCGCCCAGCCAGAGGATTGGGCCTGCTGGCCTCCTGGGTGCTAACTCTAAACCTAGGTCCGCCCACGAGGAGCCCCTCCCAAGAGGCCTGGCCCCACAACGCTGGGGATTGGGAATCCACGAGCCGCAGCATGGACTCACCCTGCCGCTCCACCACCAAGGGAGCTGCTAAGGGCGCCGCTGGTTCTTCAGGGCAGGAGAACGGGCAGGGCCCTTTGAGCCATGGCAACAGTCGAAGGCCCAGGGCGCCAAAACGCTGGGGACCACGCTCCCGCTCTGCATCACCCTCAACTCGGCCCGCACCTCCGCTCTTCGCAGAGCCAGCGACTCGGGCCTGGGGTTAGGACAGCCCCTGAAGGTCCCCTCCTAAGGGGCCTGGCGCCGCAACGCCAGGGATTGGGGGCCCCCAAGCCCCAGCGCCGGATGCACGCTGCCACCCCAACCCACACAGGCCGCTAGGGGCGCCGCCATTCATTCAGGGCGGGAGAACTGGCAGGGCCCTCCGAATCCCTGCCGACCTTCGAAGGCGCACCGAACCAAAATGCTTGGGCCCAGGCTCATGTTCACCAGCACCCTCACCTCGGCCCAACTCTCCGCTCGACGCACAGGTGGTGTATCGGGCCTGCGGGGCTCCTGGAGGCTAACCCTAACCATAGGTCGGCCACCGAGGGGCACTTCCCAAGGGGCCTGGCGTCGCAACGCTGGGGATGGGGACCCCGAGCTCATGTGCCGCACTCACCCTGCTGCCCTTCAGCCACCCGAGCCGCTAGAGGCCCCGCCGGTCAATCAGGGCAAGAGATCGGGCAGGGCCCTCCGAGCCCACGCTGACCTTTGAAGGCTCCCCGCGCAAAAACGTTGGCTCCCAGGATCCTGCTCGCCAGCGCCCTCGCCTAGGCCCACCCCACCGCTTGCTTCAGAGCCGGTGG
Source organism: Ursus americanus (assembly GCF_024610735.1). Classification (NCBI taxonomy): domain Eukaryota; kingdom Metazoa; phylum Chordata; class Mammalia; order Carnivora; family Ursidae; genus Ursus; species Ursus americanus. Next base: position 421,313 of record NW_028273688.1, on the reverse strand, counting down.
ATAGGGCCTGCCGGGCTCCTGGCAGCTAACCAAAACCCTAGGTCCGCCCTGAGGGGACATCCCAAGCGGCCTGGCTCTGCAATGCTGGGGATTGGTGACTCAGAGCCCCAGAGCCAGACTCACCCTGCCGCACTGTCCCCACCTGGGCCGCAAGGGGCGCCGCGGGTCATAGAGGGCGAGAGAAGGGCAGGGCCTTCTGAGTCCCCGGTGACCTTCAAAGGCTCCCCGTGCCAAAACGCTGGTGCCCACGCTCCCGCTCCCCAGCGCCTTGACCTCGGGCCGCACCTCAGCTCGCCACACAGTGTGCGGTTGGGCCTGACGGTCTCCTGGGGGCTAACCCTAACCCTAGGTCGGCCCCCCAGGGGCCCCTCCCAAGGGTTTTGGTGCCACTACGCCAGGGATCTGGAACCCCAAGCCCAAAAGCCAGACTCACCCTCCCACAACGCTGCCACCCAGGCCGCGAGAAGCGCCGCCCGTCATTCAGGGCGGGGGAAGGGACAGGGCCCTGGAGAAACCAGCGACATTTGAAGCCTCCCGCGCCAAATTGCAGGGGCCCACAATCCCACTCCCCAGCGCCTTTACCTCGGCCCGCCCACCTCTCGCCGCCCATCCAGAGGATCGGGCCTGCCGGCCTCACGGGGGCTAACTCTAACCCTAGGTCGGCCCATGAGGAGCCCCTCCCAAGGTGCCTGGCACCGCAACGCTGGAGATTGGGGATCCCCGAGCCGCAGCGTGGGATTCACCCTGCCACCCCACCGCCAACGGAGCCGCTAGGGGCGTCGCTGGTTATTCAGGGCAGGAGAACGGGCACGGCCCTCCGACCCATGGCAACATTCGAAGGCCCAGGACACCAAAACGCTGGGGACCATGCTCCCGCTTGCCATTGGCCTCAACTGGGCCCGCATCTCCACTCCTCGCACAGCTGGCGGATGGGGCCTGCCGGCCTCCTGGGCGCTAATCCTAACCCTAGGAAGGCCCCTGAGGGTCCTTTCCTAAGGGGCCTGGCACCGTAACGCCAAGGATTGGGAACCCCCAAGCCCCAGCGCTGGATGCACCCTGCCGCCCCGCCCCACACGGGGCGCTAGGGGCGCCGCCATTCATTCAGGGTGGGAGAAAGGGCAGGGCCCTTTGAACGCCCACCCACCTGCGAAGGCGCCCTGAACCAAAACGCTTGGGCCCAGGCTCATGTTCACCAGCACCCTCACCTCGCCCAACTCTCCCCTCGACGCACAGGTGGTGTATCGGGCCTGCTGGCCTCCTGAGGGCTAACCCTAACTGTAGGTCGGCCACGGAGGGGCCCTTCCCAAGTGGCCTGGCGCCACAACGCCGGGAATGGAGACCCCAACCCAAGTGCCGGTCTCAACCTGCTGCCCTTCAGGCCCCGGAGCCTCTAGGGGCCCCACCGGTCATTCAGAGCGGGAGAACGGGCAGGTCCTTCCGAGCCCCCACCTACTTTCGAAGGCGCCCCGCACCAAAACACTTGGGCTCATGCTCAGTCTCGCCAGCGCCCTCACCTCGGCCCAACCCTCCGCGTGCTGCACAGCCGCTGATCGGGTCCACCGGCTTCCTGGGGGCTAACCGTAACCCTAGATCGACCCCCGAGGGCCCCTCCCAAGGGTCCTGGCACCGCAACACCGGGGATTGTGGACCCCTGAGCCCCAGCGCCGGACTCACCCTGCCACCCTGCCGCCACCCAGGCCGCGAGGGGTGCCGCCGGTCATTCAGGGCGGGAGAACGGGTAGGGCCCTCCGAGCCCCCACCTACATTTGAAGGCACCCCGAATCAAAACGCTTGGGCCCAGGCTCATGTTCACCAGCACCCTCAACTCGGCCCGCACCTCCGCTCCTTGCACAGCCGGCGACTCGGGCCTGCCGGCCTCCTGGGCGCTAACTAGAACCCTAGGACGGCCCCTGAGGGTCCCTTCCTAAGGGGCCTGGCACCGCAACACCGGGCATTGGGTACCCCCAAGCCCCAGCGCCGGATGCACGCTGCCGCCCCGCCCCACACGGGCCGCTAGTGGTGCCGCCATTCATTCGGGGAGGGAGAACTGGCAGGGCCCTCCGAACCCCCGCTGACCTTCGAAGGCGCCCAGAACCAAAACGCTTGGGTCCAGGCTCATGTTCACCAGCACCCTCACTTCGGCCCAACTGTCCTCTCGATGCACAGGTGGTGTATCGGGCCTGCGTGGCTCCTGGGGGCTAACCCTAACCATAAGTCAGCCCCCGAGGGGCCCTTCCCCAGGGGCCTGGTGTCGCAACGCTGGGGATGGGGACCCCGTGCCCAAGTGCCGGACTCACCCTGCTGCCCTTCAGCCACCCAAGCCGCTAGGGGACCACGGGTCAATCAGGACAAGAGAACGGGCACGGACCTCCGAGCCCGCGCTGACCTTCAAAGGCCCCACGTGCAAAAACCTTGGCTCCCATGCTCCTGCTCCCAGCGCCCTCACCTCGGCCCGCCCCTCCACATGATTGAGAGCCGGTGGATAGGGCCTGCCAGGCTCCTGGGGGCTAACCAAAACCCTAGGTCGGCCCCGTGGGGCACATCCCTAGGGGCCTGGCTCTGCAACGCTGGGGATTGGTGACTCAGAGCCCCAGAGCCCGACTCACCCTGCCGCACTATCACCACCTGGGCCGCTAGGGGCGCCGCCGGTCATTCAGGGAGAGAGAAGGGGCAGGGACTTCTGAGCCCATGGTGACCTTCAAAGGCTCCCCGCACCAAAACGCTGGTGCCCACGCTCCCACTCCCCAGCGCCCTCACCTCGGCCCGCCCTTCTACTCGCCACAGAGCGGGCAGATAGGGCCTGCTGGCCTCCTGGGGGCTAATCCTAACCCTAGGTCGGCCCCCCAGGGGCCCCTCCCAAGGGTCCTGGTGCCGCTACACCAGGGATCGGGGACCCCAAGCCCCAGAGCCAGACACACCCTGCCGCAACCCCTCCACCCACGCCACAAGGGGCGCCGCCAGTCATTCACGGCGGGAGAAGGGACAGGGCCCTGGAGAAACCGGAGACATCTGAAGCCTCCCGCGCCAAAATGCAGGGGCCCAGGCTCCCGCTCGCCAGCGCCTTTACCTATGCCCACCAACCTCTCGCTGCCCAGCCAGAGGATTGGGCCTGCCGGCCTCCTGGGTGCTAACTCTAACCCTAGGTCGGCCCACGAGGATCCCCTCCCAAGGGGCCTGGCCCCGCAACTCTGGGGATTGGGGATCCCCGAGCCGCAGCGCGGGACTCACCCTGCCGCCCCACTGCCAACGGAGCCGCTAGGGGCGTCGCTGGTTATTCAGGGCAGGAGAAAGGGCAGGGCCCTCCGAGCCATGGCAACATTCGAAGGCCCAGGGCGCCAAAATGCTGGGGACCACCCTCCTGCTGGCCATCGCCCTCAACCTGGCCCACACCTCCGCTCCTCGCACAGCCGGCGACTCGGGCCTGCCGGCTTCCTGGGCGCTAACCCTAACCCTAGGACAGCCCCTGAAGCTCCCTTCCTAAGGGGCCTGGAGCCGCAACACCGGGGATTAGGGACCCCCAGGCCCCAGCGCCGGATGCACGCTGCCGCCCCGCCCCACACGGGCCGCTAGGGGCGCCGCCATTCATTCAGGGTGGGAGAACTGGAGGGCCCTCCGAACCCCTGCCGACATTCAAAGGCGCACCGAACCAAAACCCTCGGGCCCAGGCTCATGTTCACTAGCACCCTCACCTCGGCCCAGCTCTCCCCTCGACGCACAGGTGGTGTATCGGGCCTGCGGGGCTCCAGGAGGCTAACCCTAACCATAGATCGGTCCCCGAGGGGCCCTTCCCAAGGGGCCTGGCGTCGCAACGCTGGGGATGGGGAAGCCGAGCCCATGTGCCGGACTCACCCTGCTGCCCTTCAGCCACCCGAGCCGCTAGAGGCCCCGCCGGTCAATCAGGGCAGGAGATCGGGCAGGGCCCTCCGAGCCCACGCTGACCTTTGAAGGCTCCCCGCGCAAAAACGTTGGCTCCCAGGATCCTGCTCGCCAGCGCCCTCACCTCGGCCCGCCCCTCCGCTTGCTTCAGAGCCGGTGGATAGAGCCTGCCGGGCTCCTGGCAGCTAACCAAAACCCTAGGTCGGCCCTGTGAGGACATCCCAAGCAGCCTGGCTCTGCAACGCTGGGGGTTGGTGACTCAGAGCCCCAGAGCCAGACTCACCCTGCCGCACTGTCCCCACCCAGGCCGCTAGGGGCGCCGCCGGTCATAGAGGGCGAGAGAAGGGCAGGGCCTTCCAAGCCACCAGTGACCTCCAAAGGCTCCCCGCGCCAAAACTCTGGTGCCCACGCTCCCGCTCCCCAGTGCCCTCACCTCGGCCCACACCTCTGCTCGCCTCACAGCGTGCGGATTGGGCCTCACCGTCTCCTTGGGGCTAACCCTGACCCGAGGTCGGCCCCCCAGGGGCCCCTCCCAAGGGTCCTTGTGCCACTACGCCGGGGATCTGGGACCCCAAGCCCCAGAGCCAGACTCACCCTCCCACAACGCTGCCCCCCGGGCCGCTAGGGGCGCCGCCAGTCATTCAGGGCGGGAGAACTGACAGGGCCCTGGAGAAACCGGCGACATTTGAAGCCTCCCGCGCCAAATTGCAGGGGCCCACAATCCCACTCCCCAGCGCCTTTACCTCTGCCCGCCCACCTCTCGCCGCCCAGCCAGAGGATTGGGCCTGCCAGCCTCCTGGGGGCTAACTCTAACCCTAGGTCAGCCCACGAGGAGCTCCTCCCAAGGGGCCTGCCCCCGCAACGCCGGGGATTGGGGATCCCCAAGCCACAGTGCAGGACTCACCCTGCTGCCCCACCGCCAACGGAGCCACTAGGGGCGCCGCTGGTTATTCAGGGCAGGAGAAAGGGCAGGGCCCTCCGAGCCATGGCAACATTGCAAGGCCCAGGGCGCCAAAACCCTGGGGCCCATGCTCCCGCTCGCCATCGCCCTCAACTCGGCCCACACCTCTGCCCTTCGCACAGCTGGCAGATCTGGCCTGCCGGCCTACTGGGCGCTAACCCTACACCCTAGAACGGCCCCTGAGGGTCCCTTCCTAAACGTGCCGCTAGGGGCACCACCATTCATTCAGTGTTGGAGAACTGGCAGGGCCCTCCGAACTCCCTCCAACCTTCGAAGGTGCCCGGAACCAAAACGCTTCGGCCCAGGCTCATGTTCACCAGCACCCTCACCTCGGCCCACCGCTCCAATCACCGCACATGTGGTGTATCGGGCCTGCCGGCCTCCTGGGGACTAACCCTAAGTGTAGGTCAGCCCCCGAGAGGCACTTCCCGAGTGGCGTGGCTCCGCAACGCCGAGGATGGGGACCACAAGCCCATGTGCCGGACTCACCCTGTTGCCCTTCAGCCACCCGAGCCGCTAGGGGCCCCACTAGTCATTCAGAGCGGGAGAACGGGCAAGGCACTCCGAGGCCCCGGCGACTTTCGAAGGCCCTCCTGCACCAAAATGGTTGGGCCCATGCTGCCGCTCACCAGCGCCTTCACATTGGCCCACTCCTCCGATCGCCGCACAGCCGTTGCATCGGTACTGCTGGCCTACTGGGGTCTAACCCTAAACCCTAACCCCTAACCTTAAACCCTAAACCTTAACCCCTAACCCTCACCCTAACCCTAACACTAACCCCTAACCCTTACCCTAACCCTGACCCTAACCTAAACCTAACCCTAAACCCTAATCCTTAAACCCTAAACCCTACATTAACACTAAACCCTAAATCCTAACCCCTAACCCTAAACCCGAAACCCTAAACACTAAACCCTTACCTTAACCACTAAGCCAAACCCCAAACCCTAACCCTAAACCCTAACCATACCCCGACCCCTATCATAACCCTAACCCTACCCCTAACCCTACCCCTTCAGCTAACCCTACCCCTAACCAGTAACCTAACCCTAACCCATACTCTAACCCTAACTTTAACCCATACCCTAACCCGAACCCTAACCTGTACCCTAACCCTAACACGTACTCTAACGCGTACCCAAACCTGTACCCTAACCCTAACCCTAAACTGTACCCTAACCCATAACTTAAACCGTACCCTAAACTTAACCTTAACCCTAACAAGTACCCTAACCCATACCCTAACCTTAACCCTGAACCCTGACCATAACCCATACCCTAACTCGTACCATACCCGTACCCTAACCGTACCCGTACCCTAAACCTAACCCATACCCTAACCGTAAACCTAAACCCTAAACCGTAACCCGTACCCTAACCCTAACCAGTACCCTTACCTTAACCTTAACCCATACCCTAACCTGTACCCTATCCCTAACCCGGACCCTAACCCATACCCTAACCCATACCTAACCCTAACCTGTACCCTAACCCGTACCCACACCCATACCCTAACCCTAAACCATACCCTATCCCTATCCCTAACCCATTCCCTAACCCGTACCCTAACCCTAACCCTAAACCGTAACCTGGCCTGTACCATAACCCTAAACTGTACCCTAACCCTAACCCGTACCCTAACCCGTACCCTAAACCGTACCCTAATCCAAATGCCAACACTAACCATAACCGTACCCTAATGCGTACCCTAACCAGTACCCTAACCCTAATCCGTACCCTAAACCTAACCCCTACTCCAACCCTAACCCTAACCCTAAACCCAAACCCTAAACCCTAACCCGTACCCTGAACCCTAATCTGTACACTAACCCATAACGTCTAACTTGTAACCCCTAAACCCAAACCTAACCCATACCCTCTCCTTACCCTAACCCTAAACCCTACCCTCTCCCATACCCTAACCATAATCCATACTCTAACCTTAACCCGTACCCTAATCCGTACCTTAACCCCGGGGATTGGGTACCCCTGGAACACACCACGGGACTCAGCCTGCCACCCCTCAGGAAACCATGCCCCTTGGGGCGCCGCAGAGCATCCCGTTCAGGAGAACTGGTAGGGCCCCTCTGAGACCCCAGCGATCCTCGGCGGCCCCCTACACCCCAACCCTGAGGCCCACGCTCATCCCGCCCCACGCCTTCCCTTCAGCTTGCCACCGAGCTCGTCACAGAGCCGGCAGATCAGGCCTGCCGGGTTCCTGGGGCCTAGACCTGACCCTAGGTCGGCTGGGTAGGGCCCCTCCCCTGGGGCCCGGTGCCACAGCCCCAGGGACTGGGGACACCTGAGCCCCACTGCAGGATAAAGCCTGCCAGCCCACAGGAAACCGTGCTCCTTGGGAGGCTGTAGAGCATTCAGGGCGGGAGAACCAGGAGGGCCCCCAGAGTCCCCTGCGAACTTCAGCGATCCCTAAACCCAAGCTTGAAGCCCATGCTCACCCCACCCCACACCCTCACCTCAGCCCGCGGCAGTGCTCGCCACATAGCGGGCAGATCTGGCCTGCGGGGTTCCTGGGCCCCAACCCTAACCCTAGTTCATCTGTGGAGGGGCCCCTCCCCAGGAGCCTGGAGCCAGAGCCGCGGGGATTCGGGACACCTGAGCCCCACAGCAGGACTCAGTCTGCCACCCCGCAGGAAACCGTGCGCCTTGGGAGGCCATAGAGCGTTCAGGGTGGGAGAACCAGGAGGGCCCTCCTGAGCCACCAGCGAACGTCGGTGGCCTCCCGCAACCCAACCCTGAAGCCCACGCTCACCCTCCCTGCACCCTCACCTCAGCCCATGTAGCTCGCCATACAGCCAGCAGATCGGGCCTGCCGGGCTCCTGGGGCCTAACCCTAGCCCTAGGTCGGCCGCGGGTGTGGGGGACTCCCAGGAGCCTTACACCACAGCCCCAGGGAATTGGGGTACCTGTACCACACAGCAGGACTCAGCTTGCCACCGGAAAGGAAACTGTGCCCCTTGGGGCTCTACGGAGCCTACAGGGCATGAGAACATGGGGAGGCCCCCAGGGCCTGTCCCCACTTTTGGCAGCCCCCCGTGCCCCAACCCTGAGGCCTATGTTCACCATCCCCCATGGCCTCCTCTCAGCCCTCCACAGAGCTCGCTGCACAGCCTGCAGATTGTCCTTGCCGGGCTCCTGGACCCTAAACCTTACACTAGGTTAGCCACAGAGGGGCCCCTCCCCAGGGTCCTGGCACCCTACTCCGGGGGATTGGGGACACACAAGCCCCACTGTAGGACTCATCCTGCAGCCCACAGGAAACTGTACCGTTTTGGGGCACAACAGAGCATTCAGTGCAAGAGAATTGGGGCACCCCTGAGAGCCCCTTCTGGTGAACCCCGACATTTGTGGGCCATTCCGGATGAAACCTCAGGCTCACACTCACCCACGCTTGTGCCCTCATCTCAGTCGGCCTGGGAGTTCTCTGAGCACTGGGCAGTTTGGACCTGCTGTCTCTTGAGGCCTAACCTAACCCTGGGTCTTCTGCTGAGGGTCCCTCCCTGTTTGCCTGCCTCCAAGGCACCAGGCATTGGGCTCACCTCTGCACGACTAGAGGACTCAGCCTGCCCCACAGCAGGAAACTGTCATTTGGGGCTGCAGCAAGGATTCATAGGAAAATCGGAGGGCCCTCCTCAGCCCATCGCAGGCAACCCCCACTTTCAGAGATCTCCCCGGATCCAATTAGTAGCTTCAAACTGACCTTTAAACTTGCTCTCCAAGGAGATCTTTTGAAATTCTCCACACTTCCAACCGATGGCACCATCCAGCTTCAGTGCCTTACCCAGCTTTAGGTCTTGAGATGGATTAAAATGGGAAGTCACTTCACTGATGACGACGTACTGGTGACCAAAAGATACATGCATAAATGCTTCATATCACTTGGCTTCAGGGAAATGGAAATCTAAACCCCTATAGATGCCCTACCACACGAGGCCGAATATCTAAAAATAAGAAGACATGAAACTATACATGTTGGAGAGGATGTGGAGAAATGGGAACACTCTTACACCCCAGTACAAATGCAGTCCAGTACAGCCACTCTTGAAAATGGTACAGAGTTTCTTCAAGAAGTTATAATAAAGCTACCCTATGTCCCAGCAATTGCACTACTGGGTATTTACCCCAAAGATACAGAGGTAGTGAAGATGGGACACATGCACCACAGTGTTCATAGCAGCAATATCCATAATAGACAAGCTGCAGAAGGAGTGCAGATGACCATGGATAGATGAATGGATAAAGAAGATGTGGATCATATCTATAGTGGAATATTACTCAGCCATCAGAAAGGATGAATACTTACCATCACACCTACCTGGGTGGAGCTGGAGGGTATTATGATGAGTGGAATAAGTCAATGAAAGAAAGACAATGATCATATGCTTTCACTCCTATGTGGAATATCAGAAACAAGGAAGGTGACCATAGGGGAAGGAAGGGAAAATAGAATGGGAAGTCATCAGAGAGGGAGAAAACCCATGATGGACTCTTAACTATCACAAGAAACTGATGATTGCTGGAGGAGAAGTTTGGGGGGGTAACTGGGTGAGTAGCATTAAGGAGGTCACATGATACAATGAGCACTGGGTGTTACACACAACTGAAAATTGATTGAAGACTACATCTGAAACTAATGATGTACTGTAAGTTGGCTAATTGAATTTAAATTAAAGAACAAAAGACCTTGAATAAACAATCCTAAACATTTGTATGGAACCACTAAAGATTCCGAACAGCCAGTGCAATGTGGAAAAGAAAAACAAAGCTGGAGGACTCACAATTTCAGATTTCAGGTTATACTACAAAGCTGCAGTCATCCTAACAAGAGAGTATGGCACAAAAATAGACACAGCGACCAAAGGAACAGGATACAAGTTCAAACAGAAACCCATAATTATGTGGTCCATGAATCTTCCACAAAGCAAGCAACGATATCAAAAGGGAAAAGGACAGTCTCTACAACAAATTTTGTTGGGAAAACTAGACAGCTACGCACAAAAGAATGAAATTAGACTGCTTTCTTACACAATACAGACAAACACAAAACAGTTTCAAGACCTCAATATGAGACCTGAATCCATAAAAATCCTACAGGAGGGAAGACAGTAACTTCTTGACATGGACCATATTAACGTTTTTCTAGACTGTGTCCTGAGGCAAAGGAAATGAAAGCAAAAATAAACTATTGGGAATACAGCAAAATAAAGTTTCCACATGGCAGAAGAACAATGAAAACGTAAAAATAGTAAGACAACTTACTCAAAGGGAGATGATATTTGCAAAGATCATATGCAATAAAGGGATAGTGTCCAAAACATATACAACTGATACTACTCGACCCCCAAAAAACAAATAATCCAGTTAAAAAATAGGCAGAAGACATGGACAGACATTTCTCCAAAGAAGAAATACAAATGGCCAACAGTCCCGTGAAAAGATGTTCACCATCACCCATCATCAGGAAAATGTGAATCCAAAGGACAATGAGGTAATACCTCAAACCTGTCAGAATGGCTAACATCAAAAGCACAACAAAGAACAGGTGTTGAGAGGATGTGGATAAAGGGGAATCCTCGTGAACTGTGGGTGGGAATGCAAATTGTGGTGGCCACCGTGGAAAACAGTATGAAGGTTATTGAAAAAATTAAATATAAAACTACCCTACGATCCAACAATCACACTACTCGTATTTACCCAAAGAATAGGAAAACAGTAACGTAAAAGGATACGTGCACCCCTATGTTCCTTGCACCATTATTTAGAATATCACAATATGGAAGCAACCCAAGTGTCTGTAGAAAAATTGACAAATGAGATATTAGATGTGTATTCACACACACGCACGTGCACACACACACACACACACATACACACACACAATGGAGTATTACTCGGCTTGAAAAAGAATGAAACCTTCCATTTGCAGCCACGTGAATGGAGCTAGAGAGTATTATCCTAACTAAAATCAGGCATTCAGAGAAAGACAAATCCCATAAGATGTCACTCTAATAGGGAATTTAAGCAACAAACAAAAATAAATAACTAAAAGAGAAAAAGGAGACACACCAAAATACAAACTCTTAACAATAGAGAACAAACGGATGGTTACAAGAGGAGGTGGATAGAGGGTTGAGTGGAATAGGTGAAGGGGATTAAGAGGACACTTTTCTTGATGACCACTGAGTAATTTATAGAATTACTGAATCACTCTATTGTACACCTGAAACGAATGTAACACTGTATGTTAGCTCTACTGGAATTAAAATAAATTTCTAAAAAAGATTTTTTCTTTCAGAAACCTCTTTGAAAAAGCTTTTCCTGTGCAATGTGCATAAGCCCTACTTGGGAGGATTCGCTCTACAATAATTATTCACTACATGAATCAAATTCAGATTTCACTGAGTTCTTACCGTGGATCCCAGCCCATGGGAGCCATGGTCCTTTTCAGTCCAGGCTCAGCACCAATGCATTCAAGATTGGAAGTAGAGACACATGTCACTTCACAGTCCAGAAAGCTATTATTGTTTTTGTTTCAGTGTGAGAGACTCACAGACTTTGGGACAGGTTTCAGAGCAGGTTTATTATGGATCCTGGATCTCTACTTCAATGTTCATTGCCTGGATCCATTTGGCTAATAGGTTCCCTGTGGATGGGCTTGCTTCCAAGCACATACATGGAAGATGCAAAGGTGGGTGGGCTTGGTGCTGGACAGGAAGAAGACCAAAAGCAGACAAGGGTCCGACCCCTCCCCTGATCCAGGAATTGCTACGGGAGAGGGTACGTGAGGTAGAATCCATGCGAAACTCCAAGGTCACCAGCTGAACACAGGAGGCACAGGTCAAGGGATCTGCAGATGCAGGGGTTGAAGGCTGCTCTGAGCTACCTCTGGGAGGAAGGGAGGGAAGGAATGAGAAGGAGACACTGCCTGCCTCTGGCCCATGCCAGCTACCCACCACTCTGACACGCATCAGTCTATGAGCTGACACAGCCTGGGCTCAGGAAGGGCTGGCTCGTGTCCCTCAATCCTCAGTGGGACAGCTGGCCCCAGGGCTCAGAGACATGCTGAGGGAGATGAGAGGGAAAGCTGCCCCACCCAGGTCATCCCCTCCTTGAGCAGACAGCCCTTCAGAACTTCTAAAAAAAACCCACTGACGGGGTTGAAAGACATGCCATGGATGAACTAAGGCATAGAGATATGTAAAATGACATTCATTTTTAAGTTCAGGGCTGTCATCTCATGAAGTGGGGAGAGCTTCCCTAAGAAGACTTAGGGGCGGGCAGGCCATGCTGAAAAGGGAGACATGGCTCGCCTAACTGGGGACCTGTAGCCCCCTTCCAGTGCAGGGCATCACCCTCACATTACACGAGATCCATGGAAGTGTTCCATCAGGGCCAGATATTTGTCTCAAGACGGGTACCCTGGCATTGGACTGCACAGGGCACCAGGGACGAGGGCCAGATGGAGGACGGACAATACCCCGGAGGCCATGGGGCAAGAGCAGAGGCACATGACCTTGAAGATGATGATGAAATGCAGGAGGTGGCAGCATGGAGCCGGCCTGAAAGTGCCATGGGAGCAGTGCCCACAGCTACACTGACTGGGTGCCTTCTGTGCCCAGTGTGGCTGACTTCAGTGGGCTCCAGACTAGTCCTGACCACAACTCTAGGAAGTGTGCACCACCCCCGGCCTCCTCTCCCCTTGCAGCTGCTAGGAATCACGGTCACAGACCCTGGTCAGCTTTCGTGGAAACCAAGCAGTGGCTCCCACGCACGCTGCACCTCTGGTGGTGGTCCAGTGTGACCCTCGTGCCTGGCCAGACACTGATGTCTACCTGTCTCCACACAAATCCACAGACAGGAGGGTGTCCCTGAATTCCACAGCACCTGATGAGACAGATCCACAGAACCCAACACCCAGTGGGTCACTAGGGACCTCACCTATGGTCATGGAGCTCACCATACCCTATTTCTGTCACTTCCCACAGAAAGCCTGGTTCTGATCCCCCACAATACCAAACATCCTGGTTGCTGACCTGGGGTCATGCCATGAACCCACATGGCACCTTTCTTTTAGTGAAGACTATGCCTACACCTCCTAGAAAATATTTCTAATGAAGAACCAGTCCATCAGGACTACGGTGTGAACGGTAGCACACAGCCTGCATGGTAGTAGTCAGTAATTCTAACGAGGGTTAACCCCACCCCCCGTCTCACAAAACCTTCCTCCATCCCCACTGAACTCATGGTCTGCCCTCAGAAAACCCTCCAGGAAACAAACCTTTCATCTGAATGCTCTTTTCACCTTCTGCTTCAAATCTTGTCCAACCACAATGATATGAAACTAGAAATCAGTCTCAAGAAAAAAATGGGACAGTCAAAAATAGGTGGAGATTGGGGGGCCTGGGTGGCTCAGTTGTTAAGGATCTGCTTTCAGCTCAGGTCGTGATTCCAGGATCCTGGGATCTAGCCCCGAATCAGGCTCCTTACTCAGTGGGAAGCCCACTTCTCCCTCTCCCACCACCCTGCTTGCATTCCCTCTCTCGCTGTCTCACTCTCTGTCAGATACTTAAATAATCTTAAATAAATGTGTGGAGATTTAACAACATGCTACTGAACAACCAACAGTCAAAGAAGAAATCAAAAAAATTTTAGAAGTACCTTGACACTGATGAAAAAGACAACTTACAAAAACTTATGGGATGCAGCAAAAGTAGCTTTATGGGGGACATTCATAGAAATTCATGTCTTCATCAATCCATGAGAATGCTCTCCAATAAACAACCTGATTTATGTGGTAAAGAATTAGAAAAAAAAAAAGAACAAACAAAGCCACAAATTAGTAGAAATAAGGAAATAACAAAAAGGAATGCATTAATAAATCCAACGGAGACTAAAAGGACAAAAAAAAAAGAAAATGAGAGCTGCCTTTTTTGGAAAGATAAACAAAACTGACAAACTTAGCTAGACTCACCAAGAAAGACAGAGGACTCCAATAAAATTAAGAAAGAAAGATAATGGATTCCTGTCTCATATCAAAATCAAAAGAACTCTTCAACCTTGGACACAACAACTTCTTGCAAGCCATGTCTCTAAAGGCAAAGGAAATAAAAGCAAAAATGAACTATTGGCACTTCATCAGGATAAAAACTTCTGCTCGGCAAAGCAAATGATCAAAAAAACAAAAAGGCATCCTATGGAATCGAAGAAGATATCTGCAAATAATATTACAGATAAAGGGCTGGTATCCAAGATCTATAAAGAACGCCTCAAACTCGACACCCAAAAAATGGGCAGAAGACACAAAGAGATACTTCTCCAGAGAAGACATACAAATGGCCAACAGACACATGAAAAAATGCTCCACATCACTTGCCATCAGGCAAATACAAATCAAAACGACAATGAGATACCACCATACACCAGTTAGAATGGTTAAAATTAACAAGGCAGGCGGCACCTGGGTGGCACAGTGGTTAAGCGTCTGTCTTCGGCTAAGGGCGTGATCCTGGCATTATGCGATCGAGCCCCACATCAGGCTCCTCCGTTATGAGCCTGCTTCTTCCTCTCCCACTCCCCCTGCTTGTGTTCCCTCTCTCGCTGTCTATCTCTATCTCTGTGGAATAAATCAATAAAATCTTGAAAAAAATTAACAAGACAGGAAATAAAAAAAAGTCAGAGAGGATGTGGAGAAAGCGTAACCATCTTACACTACTCGTGAGGATTCAAGCTGGTATAGCCACTTTTGAAAACAATATGGAGGTTCCTCACGACGTTAAACACAGAGCTATCCTATGACCCACCAACTGCACTACTGGGTATCTACCGCATAGACACAGAGTAATGAAAAGAAGGGGCACCTCTATCCCAATGTTCATAGCAGCAATGTACATAATAGCCAAACTGATGAAGGAGCCAAGGTGTCCTTCAGCAGATGAATGGACAAAGAAGATGTGGTTCATCTACACAATGGAATATTACTCAGTCATCAGAAAGGATGAATACCCCCCATTTGCACCAACGTGGATGGACCAGGAGGGGATTATGCTAAGTGAAATTAAGTCAAGCAGAGAAAGACAATTATCATATGGTTTCACTCCTATGTGGAACGGAAGGAATAGCATGGAGGACATTAGAAGATGGAAGGGAAAAGTGAAGGGGGGAATGAGAGGGGGAGATGAATCATGAGAGACTACTGAAACTGGGAAACAAACTGAAGGCTGCAGAAAGGGAGGGGAAGGGGAATGGGTTATCCTGGTGATGGGTATTAAGGAGGGTACATATTGGGGCACCTGGGTGGCACAGCGGTAAAGCGTCTGCCTTCGGCTCAGGGTTATGGGATCGAGCCCCACATCAGGCTCCTCCGCTGTGAGCCTGCTTCTTCCTCTCCCACTCCCCCTGCTTGTGTTCCGTCTCTCGCTGGCTGTCTCTATCTCTGTCGAATAAATAAATAAATTCTTTTTTTAAAAAAAAAGGAGGGCACGTGTCATAATGAGCACTAGGTGTTATATGCAAACAATGAATCATGGAACACTACATCAAAAACAAATGAAGTACTCTAGGGTGACTAACATCATTTTAAAAATGAGAAAGATATGAAATCCATACAGGAAAACTGTCACTATTTGCAAATGACATGAAATCCCGAAAGATTCCACACAAAAAAACTGTTAGAATAAACAAATTCAAGAAAGCTGCAGGATATAAAGTCGATATACAGAGACCTGTTGTCTTTATTTTTTTCAGATTTTATTTATTTATTTATTTGACAGGAAGAGAAAAAGCAGGAGCAGGGGGAGTGTGAGAAAGAGGGAGAAGCAGACCCTCGCTAAGCAGGGAGCCCAACATGGGGCTCGATCCCAGAACTCTGGGATCATGACCTGAGCTAAAGGCAGACGCTTCACCTATGGAGCCACACAGATGACCCAACTTGTTGCATTTCTGTATACTGATGACATACTTTCGCAAAGAGAAATAAAAAAGCAATGCCATTTACAATTGCATGAAAAAAAAATCTAGGAATAAAAGTAACCAAGAATGAGAAAGACATAGTACACTCAACACATGGCAGAAAAGAAATGAAAAACACGTGTGTCGAGGGGGGCAGAATGTATGGGTCAAAGATTTGGAAGGCAACACAAACAAATGGAAGCTTATGCCATGCTCCTTAACTGGAAAAGTTAATTATGTGAACATGTCCATCGTACCCAAAGCAATCGACAGATGTGATGAAATCCTTATCTGAATTCCAGTGGCATTATTCGAGGAAATAGAAAACAGTCCTCAAACTTGTATGGAATCACAAAAGACCCCAAATACCCAAAGCAACCTGGAGAAAGAAAGGTGCAGTCAACACACACCTGGATTTCAAGCTAGATTACAAAGCTGTTGTCATCAAAACAGGATGGAACTGGCATAAACACAGACACCAGGTCAGTGAAACAGAACAGAAAGCTCAGAAACGTACCCACACGTAGATGATCCTAACTTACGACACAGCAGCAGAAGATATGCCATGAGGGAAGGACTGTGTCTTCAGTGAGCGGTAACAGGCAAACTGGACACTAAATGCAGAAGAATATAACTGGGTCACTTTCTTACACCACACACAAAATTTTTAATGGATGAATGATTTGAACATAAGACCTGAATCCATAAACCTCCAAGAAGACACAGGTACTAAGTCTCTTGACATTGGTTTTGGCAAAGAGTCTTCAGATCGGACACCAAATGCAAAGGCAACAAAAGCAAAAATAAACAAGTGGAACAACATCAAACTGAAATCTTCCACACGGCAAAAGAAACCATCAAAAACTTAAAAGGCCACTGACCCAATAAGAAAAAAATATCTGTGAATCGTATGTGTGAGAAGAGGCTAATATCCAAAATACACACAACACTCATACAAATCAAAACAAAAAAAAGTATAAAAAATGTGGGGAATATGTGAATAGATACCTTCCAAAGATGGCACACAGATGCCAACAGACAGAAAAAGTTGTTCGGCATCACTTATCATCGTCAGGGAAACATCAGTCAAACCCACAATCGGCTATCCGCTCACAACTGTTGGAACAGCACTTGTCCCAGAGACAGACACCAAGTGGGGTCAAGGGTGTGCAGACGAGGAGACACTGTGCACTGTTGGTGGGAATGGAAATTGGTGCAGTCACTGTGACAAACGGTATGGAGGTTCCTGAAAAAATAAAAGCAACTACGACATGACCCAGTAATGGCTCTACTGAATATTGATTCGGAGAACACAAAAATACTGCCTCAAAAAGACAGATGCACTCCCACATTCACTAAAGCATTATTCACAAGAACCAGACATGGAAACACAGACCTTGGGGGCCTTATGCCAAGTAACATACACAGAAAGACCAATACCAGATGCTCTCATGTACATTCCACGTGGAATAAACAAATACTGAACACATAGATACTGAGAGTAGATTGGTAGGTGCCAGATTCGGGGATGGGGTGGTAGAAACGGGTGAAGGCGGTCAAAGTCTCAATGTTTGAGTGAGAAAATCCGACAGTCATGAAATGTTCTGTCCAGCATGGAGACTAAAACTAACCCCACAGCATGGGGTATAGGTTTCCCTGCTCTTTGAAAGTACAGAGCTTCTGAGAAACCTTGCACAGCAGTAATGGTGTCAAGAAGGAATGGCCATTAATTTAAGTGGAACAATTAGACAGTGTGCTCAGACTCCAAAATTCCTTCTCTTTGGCTTTTCTTAGGCCTCAGCACACAAGTTTCCAATGGAGGCCCAGCATAAATGAAGATAAAGCACAGCAGAGGCTCACAAACACAATTCAAAGTGCTGGTGGCTGGATGCGGAGAGCAATTCCCAGCGGAAGGAGCTGGTTGGGGAGCACACCGCCTTTGTCGTGCTTCTCCCCAAAACAGATGCTGAATGCGATTCTCACTGTTCACCTTTTTTCATAAGAGGGAAATCCTCTTCAGGTCTCTTCCTCTTACTGAAGCTGGGTAATAACATAGTTTTTCAAGAAATCCCAGTGTCTTACTGTGAACGTTTAAAAACGGGGGATACTTGTACTTGAGCATTGCTGAGGGATGAGATGTGAAAGTTTCTCCCAGACACAAACCTCAGCAGACCCACCGGGAAAGGCACCTTCCTCAGCATGCGGAACACGGACTACCTCCTACCTCCCGAGAAACCCTCTCCTTCCCCTCGATCACGACAACCCACAAAAGCTGGGAGTTACCCTAATTCCTCTGTTCTCCTGCTCCTAATAGCTAACCCATCAGCAAATCCTGTGAACTGTATCTTCAAAATGGACCCAGAATAGGTCTAACCACTCCATCCAAGGCCACCTGTCTGGTCCACAGTGCCTGAGTTCCTGGAAAAGCTTCGTCATTGACCTGCCTTGCCATCTTCAACCCTCTGTCATCTGTTCTCAACATTGTAGCCAGGATGGCCCAGTGAAACAGGGTCTCATGGGGATATAGCCATGGAATGATTTTCTGTCACCCTCTGTCACCTCTCTGAGGTAATGTCCTAAGCTGTCTCCTGTGGCCACAGGGCCTTCTTGCTGCTCCTGGACATACCTGGAATTCTCCTGCCCCAGAGCCATTGCACATGCTTTCCCTTCTGTTTCGAATGCTCTTGATGTGTTCTCACTCACCTTCGGAGAAGTCTGAATTGGAGCGTCAGGGACAGAAGATGAGACTGTGTGTGTTGGGTGAGGCTGGTGGCCCAGAAAAAGGTTCTCTGCCAGCTCTCTGCCTGTGCCTCACTTGTCCTCAGCCAGGAACTTGCACACAGCCCACACCTGTCACAACTCTCACCCAGGAGACCCATAGCCACACCTGGAGCCCACCCTGCCCACATCCTGCTGCAGAATGCATTCAGCTCTCCTCTGGGCCCCCTGTCAGCTTTACCCAGACCTGGAACTCCCCATCTCCTGCAAAGCTCCCGGATTCCCACTCTGCTTCCAAAATCACACTGGCGCAAGACTTTCATGAGAAAGCTATAACGCTAACTAATGAAAGGTTCACACCTACTTTCCCCTTCTGTTGCCTTTCTCTCCACCTTCTTTCCTACCTGTGCAAACTGTAACATATCAGTGGAACATGAACATGCTCTGAGACCTGAATCTTTCATTGCAGCTTTTTGAGGAATCCTTATGTGATAAGAAAGTAGTGTATCCTACAACAGGGTGTTCTACAACTCTCATCTATAGAAGAGTACAGCCCAAATCACTACAACTTTACCTCACTCTTCATGAAGCAGAACACTTTTTCCTTTCTTCTTTTACTTAAATTCCAGTTAGTTCACATGCCATGGAATATTCGCTTCAGGGGTAAGATTTAGTGATTCCTCACCTGCATACAGTACCCGGTGGTCATCACAAGATTCCTCCTTAATACCCCTCACCCATTTAACTCTTACCCCCACGCCCATGTCCTGCAGCAACACTCAGTTTGTTCTCCAAGGTTGAGTCTATTTCCTTGTTTGCCTCTCTCATCACCCCTCAACTCTGTTCATCTGTTTTTTTTCTGAAATTCCACAAGCGTGAGAGCATAGGATATTTGTCTTTCCTCACTGATTTTGCTTAGCTTAATACACTCTAGATCCATCCACATCCTTGCAAATGGTAAGATTTCATTCTTTTTGAAGCTGGGTCATATTCCATTATATATATGTATCCCACATCTGCTTTATCCATTCATCAGTGCATGGACTTTGGGATTCTCTCCATAGTTTGGCTACTGTGGACATTGCTGCTATAAACATTGTGGTGCATGGACCCCCTTCGAATCTGCATTTTTTTATCCTTTGGGTAAATACGTAGGACAGCAATTGCTGGATCATGTGGTTGTTCAATGTTTAACTTTTTGAGGAACCCCCACACTGGTTCCCAGACTGGCTGCACCACTTTGCATTCCCACCAACAGGATGGGAGGGTTCCCCTTTAAGCAGAACATTATCTGCCGGCAATTTCATAAGAGGCAACAAAACCTCTGTGAGATGCACCCAGGGTCAGGCAAGCAGTTGCAGACTTCACCCCAAGGCTCCTGACGCCAAGCCCCTTGAAGCCACCAGCATGCCACTATCCAAAAGAATTCCCAGACTCTCCTTCTGACTCCACCACCAAAGAAACTACAGAGAGAATATGGCACCTCAAAATATCGAGATAATACATTTAGTAAAACTAGAAAGTCAAGCTCAACTTTTAAACAGGAACAGGCCGGTTTGGATAATTTTGAATTTTCCCTCCACCCTAATTTTAACTCTTCTGATGAATAAACTAATCAATGATGAAACATCACCTTTGTCAAATGACATCATCCAAGTCTGTATCAGATGAAAAAAGCCACCTAACTCTAGATACTGGCCACTAAACCATATCTTAGGCCCAATTGAATAAACACTGTTAGATGAAGGAACAAATTAGATGTTACAAACAGGCACAGAGTGAATCTCACCTTCCCTTTCTAATAAAAGAGGGTTCCTAGGAAACAGATGGTCAAAATACATTTGTCAGCAATAAATGGACAGAAATTGTGATCCCCTGCAAAGTTCTACCTCCAGGGAAACTAAGTAATTCTTGCACCAAACCCAGAATGCTGACAGCTACTTCAATTTTACTTTGTGGCTCAACTAGAGAAAAGAGAAAAGCCCAGGAGGTTTTGGGATAATGAGAGGTTTTACCTCCAGCCCTGACATAGATAGGACATTTTGCCAAACATACCTGTGCTTTCTCTGAACAGTGGCGTCCTGTGACAAGCTGCCTCGCTGACTCCGATGCTGACGTTCAAAACCTCGGGTGTCTTGTAGCCAGAGCAGAGAAGTGCCGACAGCTGGGGAGAAGAAGGCACCTCTGACCTATAGCCTGCACACCTGCTTCGGTTTCTGGGTGCAGGGGCAACACATACTTGTTGTTTAGCAGTAATTATCTTCATTCTCAATAGACCAATGACCTTGCCTTTTCTGGAAAGCAGACTTACTCTTCTATAGAAACCCTCAATTCGTCTATTCCCAATGCAATTAGAGTGGGGTCTGGTTTACGCCCTCCTTCAGGCCCCCACCTGGAGGATTTTCCTGCATGATTCTAACAGCCAATTACCACTAGCCTGGGGGCACACGGGGCATAATGCTGAAGTTGGGGGATGGCTCTGGGGCTTGCTACGGCCACACCTGTGCCTGGGGGACCAGGGCACACCCTGCTGAACTTGGGGTACTTCTCAAGATGCATCACCTGCACTGTGTCAGAGAACCGTGGGACACATCACTGAAGGTGGGCACTCTGTGAGGTCCTTACCCGCACTCTTCCCGGGGAACAGGGGAAACCCTGAAATTCTGCAACCAATCCCACAAAAGCTCAGGTGAGTGGGCGCCCTGGAGTTCACAGGTATGGGGAATAAGGCCAGTTGAGAACATGGGGCAGAAGAGACTTTAAAAGGAAAAAGAAAACTCACCTGAGTTCCCACAATGAACCCTCTCCAGGTGCCCTTCCAGAACCCTGCCTCCCACCTGGGGCGCACCCTACCCCCAGACCCCCCCACCCACAGTGCACGCTGCTCTCTAACCAGCCGGGACCTCCGCAGGGCAACTCTCTCTCTCCCAGTTCCCCTTCTTCTGTCCCAGGTTTGCACCCCACTGCAACTCTGGAACAGCCCACAGAGACGTAGCTCCACTCCCAAGAGGTGATTTGTCAGGGAGGGTGGTGCCCCAGCCCCTGGGAAGCCCGGCAAGCCGCCCTCAAGCCCCTGGAACCCTGAAAGTGCAGGGGGTCCAAGAGGTGCCTCCTCTACCCAACACCCAGCATAGGCATAGGTGGGGTCCTGGGCTGGGCTCCCCACACACACCTGGCCCATTCCAGGGACCCCTCTAGCTGCAGACCACCCTCAGAGTCCTGCCCCTTCCCTTTCTGCACCAGACCTCCCTGCTGGGGTGTGCCTGGTTCTGGGCAAGATCAGTGGCTCTCAGACCCTCCAAGGCTTGGGCTTTAGGAAATGCAATGATTTCATGCATGTTCAGTATGTACATGTCAGTATGACTTTAATCTTATGGGAGCCAAAGAGGTTCTTTATTTTTTCTTATCTTCATGTTGGCATTTTTGGTTATTGTTTTCTTCTTGAAGCAGATGTACAACATGTGCTTGGGGCAGAAATAGGGCCCATGCTTTGAGGTTTTGCCCAATCATTTTGAACCGGGTAAAATGTTAAAGGATAGCTTCCCTGGGATCCCAGGATCAGGGCCCACAGATGATATAAGATAAAAATTACTTTCATCATTATAATTACTCCTAAAATGGAGGAATTTGAGACAAAAGCACCTTCACAAGAGTACCAAGAAATCAAAATGATGCCCACAGAAAGCTACCTGCTCCATGGTCAGCACATGTAACAGAAGTGTTCACAGTCTCTGGACTCCTGCCCTTCTCCTGACCAAATCTCTGAAGCACACAGACCACTTAAAATCAGAATTGTAGAACTGCTAGAACTCCTTAGAGATGTCTGGCACCATTCCCTTGGACTGCAGAATAAAACACAGTAGCTCGTTGTCACAAACTAATTTCAACATGAAGTGCCCCCTGGATGCAGTAAGTTCTTTCTCTGCAAATGTTGACTAATGTAAGTCACAGTCATACCATATAAACACTACGATGGCTGGGGAGTCATCGTAGGTAAGGGAATATTTTAGCCATGTTTATAAGCATTGGCTCACTTTGTAGAAGAGGCTGAGCTGAGTGTTTTTCAATACTATTTCAGACCAGTTTTACAGCGCCCTCTGAACATACCAGAGCCTGAATCTACTAAAAAAGATAGTTGGTTTCAGTAACTTTAATACCAGAAAAATATTATACTGTCTCTATTCCTAAGGATCTTTGAGTATCTTACCCAGAGGTCCTCCACTAAGATAATGATCTTAATGATCACCATGGGCAGAGGTGAAAAGGCCCGCTGAATTCGTTCCATTTGTCCACATGACAAGAAAATCCTGATACTTGATAGGTTTCCAGATTGAGAAGACCAGAGATAAGAGGGAAATAGTACCCTGTATGGAACAACAAGGGATTTGGAGTCAATTTGGGGATCCCACTTAGGTTTCTGACACTAAAATCCTCTGTGACTCATATCATCTGAGTCCCTTTCTAACCGTCTGAAAATGTGCCTAAAAATATCTACACCCTAGTTGAGAAGTTTAAGAGGCAGAATGCTACAAAGAGCCAGTATGATGTCTCTCAGGAACAGGTGCTAAGGAACACATAATTGCTATTGGGTCTATTTCTTTTCTAGAAGAAAGAACACATGTTGAATCCATATTTCTAATAGATGACTCACCAGATGATTTTCAAACCTGAAGGAAGGCCAAGAAGTCGCTCTTGTGTCATGTTTCACTCAGAAATCATGTTGTTGGACTGGTGAGGACAATACGATAGCAACGTCATCACTAAGAGTGGGGAGCTTCTAATTTCCATACGGCCATGTTCACCCCCTTAGCTCAGGGCCACCAGAAAGCACAGCTGAGGGGGACCACAGGCCAAGGCTGCCAGGTGTGGCTGGGGCAGGCAGAATTCTGACTTAAGACTCAACTCCTGTCTAGGTTATTATAATGCTCTTCACAAAGAAAGTGCCATTGTGTGTGAGCCCTCATGTAGAAAAGGTTCAGAATTTCCATTGAGATTCCCTCTCTCACCTTTAGGATATGTAGCAAAGTTCCATTTAATTTTAAACATTGAAGGACTTCCTGGTTTTCTTTTCGCTATGACTGTGGCTCAATTCGCCTGTGGTCTAAGAATAGAATCTAGTTAATTTCAGGGTTTAACATTTGTAGCATTGATTCGTGGCCCCATCTATCATTTATTTGGGTAAAGAGTCTATGACCACTTGCAAATAATGTATTCTGCACTTATGATGGAATGTTCCCTATATGTCAATTAGGTCACATTTTTACCAATGTTTTGTCTGCTTTTTCTGTCAGATATTGAGAAAGGTATATTAAAATCTTCAAACAATGTTGCTCTATTCAACATGGCATCGGAGAATCTACCACTGTTAGAAGGCAAGGGAAACAAAAAGTATAAGAATTGAGGGGATAATTGTAACTATTCACAGATAATATGATTGTGTACATAGAAAATACAAACCAGTCTATAAATACCCTATTAGAATTAAAAATGCAATTTATAAATTTGAGATGGATTGTAGCTTCCCATTGGACAGTTTCTGAAAGAAAATGCAGAACCTGTCAATCTTGGGGTAGGACATATGGTGCACTAACCATTTAAAAGAATTCAGTGGGACTTCATAAAAATGTGACATTTCTACTTATCTTATGACCATAAGAAAATGAAAAAGTGAACCATAGTCTGGGAAGTAAAGATTTGCAACACACACACTGACAAAGACTTGTCAATAAAGAATTCCTGCTCATCAACCATAAAAAGTCTATTTATAAACGAATACTTCACAAAAGATTGACTGATGTCCAATAAAACCCAGAAAGGGTACTCTACAGTATTATTTTCAGGAACAGAAAGGCCTTTCCTAAAATGAAAACATACACACAAACCAGTATTCCCTAGATGGATGACGTCCTTATTTCTGAGGACAGCTTGAAGAACAGACTAGCATCAAAGTAAAGTGAGGGAATTCCTGACACTCAGAGGATGGACAATTGACCTCAACCTACAGTACAATTTCTAGGCATCATTCGGTCCTCTGAAGGCAGACAACTACCACACCCCTTCCTACACCACACAGGTTGCTTCCCAACACCTACCATAAAAGAAGAACATGAGAAACAGATAGGACTAGTAGGAAATAGCAAAAATCACATGTGGGGATTATCCTGAAACACACTGATCACATAACTAGTGTAAGGAAGTGTAGGGAACTGACAAGGACAGAGACTCAAGAGGTACTTCTTTGGGAAATGCTGTCTGAAATCGTCAGAGCTAATGAGGGCTCTGAGCATACCCTAGGGTTTGCTCACAAGGGTCTGCAACACCATCGCTGAGGACTGAAACTCTTCAAGACCTCAAAGCTTGCCTGATTGACTATTGGACTAAGAGATTCCCATGTTCTGAAAACAGATACCAACTCATTGAAAGGTTCACCTGGGCTCGCTCGGAGGCCCTACAAGAAGCTGAACCACTCACTGAAAATCAATTACACACACACACACACACACACACACACACACACACCTGTCATTTCAGCAATTACTTAAACATTCAAGGTTCTTCCTACCTTTTCTTTTTCACATTGATATTTATACTCACATGAAATGTCATCATTTCTAATGAACACTGATGTCAAAATAGAGATCCATTGACACAATATTCACAAAATGGAACTTCCCTGCTGTCATTTTCAATATAGCGTTTTTTAAAGTTCATACATATTTTAGGTTTTGGTAACTTATACAGGAGAAGATCAGCATTGAAAAACTCTAAATACTGACAATGAGTTTTAAGCCTAGAGAACAAAAATTGTCCAATTTCATAGATAATAAGGAACCAAAGGGAAAGCATGGAAGCTGTAGTCGAATAATTTTACACATATGCATCCTCTCTTATTCTACTACTGAGGGGCGTGTTTTATTACCACTATGCATGCATCAATTGTCTTCCACGTGCACCTGCACAGGTATAATGAATTACTACAGTAGAATGAAATGTCTGGGAACTACTTAGCGGCATCTATAATGAACAATGAAATTTCGATCTTATATTTGGTGAACTTCCACTGTCTGTCCCTTTAGACAATGGACCCTAAACAGAAGGGGGAATGAACCACGAGAGACTATGGACTCTGGGAAACAAACTGAGGGCTTCAGAGGGGAGAGGGGTGGGGGATTGGGATGGGCCAGTGATGGGTATTAAGGAAGGTACATATTGCATGGAGCACTGTGTGTTATATGCAAATAATGAATCACGGAACACTACATCAAAAACTAAGGAAATACTGTATAGTGACTAACATATCATAATAAAAAATTATTATTAGAAAAAAATTAAAGGTAAAAAAAAACCAATACAGCTTCTCTGTTTCAAGAACAATCACAATTGAGAAAAAACTAACTTCCAATCCCTAAAGCAAAACACAGACCAAATTCCATTTCACTCCCCTTTATTCACATTCTCTGTGGGTTCTAAGCTATTTCCCTAACTCCTTTCCTGCTGAACAGGGAACCCGGGCTCGATCCCAGAACCCTGAGAACATAACCTGAGCCAAAGGCACATGCTTAACTGGCTGAGCCAGCCAGGAGCCCCAGCCATGTTTTTCTTAACCAAAAGGACAATTTCTCACAATGCCTTCACATGACTTCACATGGTACCAGACACCTGCATTTGCCTCTAGGAGGTTGCAGATGAAGGCGATTGCAAACTCTCACAGTGGTTTATCAAATACAATGACCTGCCTGGTGACAGTGAAACTCTTATGAGCCCACGAGAGGGTGCTGTGACACTCAGCTGTGGCTGGGCTGGCACAGAGAACCAAATCCATTTCCCTGCCTGATGTCTGTGAGGAACAGATGCCCCCACTGTGAATGAGACCCTGCCACTGAGCTGTCCAGAGACGGCCATCCTCACGGAGGATGAGGATAAAGGACAATGCCTGAGGAGACCTCATCTGTCTCTTTTATCTTTTCATATTTTTGACAGTGGACAAATCACTGCCTAGGAGTCCCCAACTACCTTAGTCTCATCTGTGAATGGCCAAGAGGTTTTACAAAACACTCAAGATTTTGACCTCACAAATGCCCACAACCACTTACCATAGGGATTGAACATTAAGCAAAGATACTGTTCCTTGGAAGAGAGGTCCTGCCCACTGTTGTTTCTCACTTCTATGCACATCTTCCTTACCTCATGGTAATATAACCACCTTGATTCCTGCTTCCGTCTTCAGGAAGGCTGATGTGACTTGAAGGGCATTACCCTGACATCGTTCTTTCTTAGCAATAAGATGTGGACATTTCCCTAGTCCTACACATCCAAAGTTGAATGGGAGTCAGGATTGAGGAGACTGATGAGAGTTGAAGGTGTTTTCCTGTACACGGTGGTTTATTACCAATAAGGATGGGTCAGAGTCCTCGAAATTCCAGAACCTTTTCATTAATGCTTCCTACTCGTGAAAGAAGATGTACATTGGTCTTTCCCTGTATAGTGTGGTGACTCAGAGAAAAGTGCTTAGCGCATTCGTCAGACTTCCACGACCACTTTGGGGCTGGCTTCCATATTCACAAAGGATGATGTTAGGGCTAAGAGGGTTCCTGTACACTGTTATTTCTTACAGATAAGTGTATGGCATTTTTGTTACATTGCCTGAACCACTTAGTGCTGGGCTTGCCGGTCTCCTGGGGACGAACCCTAACCCTAGCTCGGCCCCCGAGGGGCCCCTCCCAAGGGGCCTTGTGCCACAACGCCGGGGATTGGGGCCCCCGAGCCCAGCACCGGAGTCAGCCTGCTGCCCCGCGGCAACCGGGCTGCTAGGGGCACCGCCAGTCTTTCAGGGCAAGAGAACGGGCAGGGCCCTCCAAGCCCCCGGCGACCTTCGAAGGCCCCTGTGCCAAAATGCTTGGGCCCACACTCCCTCTCGCCAGTGCCCTCACCTCGGCCTGCCCCTCTGCCTGCTTCAGAGCTGGCGGAACGGGCCTCCTAGACTCCTGGGGGCTAGCACTTACCCTAGGTCACCCCCGAGGGGCCCCTCCCAAGGATCCTGGCACCGCAATGCCGTGGATTTGGGACCCCCGAGCCCCAGTGCTGTACTCACTCTGCCACCCCATAAGCACCGAGGGCACTAGGGTCGTTGCCATTCAGGAAGGGAGAACGGGCAGGGCCCTCCGATCACCCTGCGACATTCGAAGGCCCCCCACGCAAAAACTCTGGCTCCCACACTGCTGCCCGCCAGCGCCCTAACCTCGGCCCACCCCTCCACTCGCTGCAGAGCTGGCGGATCGGGCCTGCTGGCTTCCTGGGGGCTAACCCTATCCCTAGGTCGCCCCCAAGGGGCCCCTCCCATGTGGCCTGGCGCCGCATGCCAGGGATTGGGAACCCCCAAGTCCCAGCGCCGGAAGCTCCCTGCCACCCCACCGCCACATGGGGAACTAGGGGCATCGCCAGTCCTTGAGGGCGACAGAACGGGCAGCACCCTCCGAGCCACCTGGGACCTTCGAAGGCACCCCAAGCCAAAGCCAAAATGCTCTGGCCCACACTCCCACTCACCAGCTACCTCACCTCGACCCACACCTCCATTCACCGCACATGGTGGAACGAGCCTGCCAGCCTCCTGCGGGCTAACCCTAACCCTAGGTCGGCCCCCGAGGGGCCCGCCCAAGGGGCCTGGCGCCGCAACGCTGGGTATTAGGGACCCCCGAGCCCCAGCGCCGGACTCGCCCTGCCGCCCCGCTGCCACCCGGGCCGCTAGGGGTGCCGCTGGTCATTCAGGGCGGGAGAATGGGAAGGGCCCTCCGAGTCCATGGCGACACTCAACGGCCCCCCCATCCAAAACGCTTGAGCCCATGCTCCTGCTCCTCAGTGCCCTCACCTTGGCCCGCCCCTCCACTCGCTGCAGAGCCGGTGGATGAGGCCTGCCCTCCTCCTGGAGGCTACCCATAACCCTAGGTTGGCCCCTGAGGGGCCCCTCTGAAGGGGCCTGACACCACAATGCCTGAGATTGGGGACACCCGAGCCCCAGCGCCGGACTCACCGTGTCGCCCCACCACCACCCAGGCCACTAGGAGCACTGTCGGTCATTTAGGGAGGGAGAACGGGCAGATCCCTCCAAGCCCCTGGCAACATTCGAAGGCCCCCCGTGCCAAAACGCTTGGGCCCACACTCCCTCTCGACAGCGCCCTCACCTAGGCCTGCCCCTCTGCTCGACACACAGCCGGCAGATCGGGTCTGCCAGCCTCCTGGGGGCTAACAGTAATGCTTGGTCAGCCCCCTAGAGCCCTTCCGAAGGGGCCTGGCACCCCAAAGCCGAGGACTGGGGACCCCGAGCCCCAGCGCTAGACTCACCCTACCGCCCCTCCTCTAACCGGGCCGCCAGGGTAGTCGCCTGTCATTCAGGGCGGAAGAACGTGAATGGCCCTCTGAGCACCTGGCGACCTTCGAAGGACCCCCCCTCGAAAACTCCTGGGCCCATGCTCCTGCTCCCAAGCGGCCTCACCTCCGCCCAACCCTCCACTCGCCACACAGCTGGCGAATCGGGCCTGAGGGCCTCCTGGGGGCTAACCCTAACACTAGGTCGCACCCGAGGGGCCCCTCCCAAGGGGCCTGGCGCTGCAACACCGGGGATTGGGGACCCCTGAGCCCTAGCACCGGACTCACACTGCTGCCCCTCTGCAACCCGGGCCGCTAGGTGCGCCGTCGGGCATTCAGGGCGGAAGAACGTGCAGGGCCCTCCGAGCCCCCGGCGACCTTTGAAGGCCCCAGCACCAAAACGCTTGGGTCCACGCTCCTGCTCGCCAGCGCCCTCATCTCAGCCCACCTCTCCGCTCCTTGCAGAGCGGGTGGATCCGGACTTCCGGCCTCCTCGGTGCAAACTCTAACCCTAGGTCGGCCACCGAGGGGCCCATCCCAAGTCACCTATCGCCGCAACACCTGGGATTGGGGACCCCAAAGCCCCAGCACCAGACTCTACCCTGCTGCCCTGCCGCAACCCGGGCCACTAGGCGTGCTGCCGGTCTTTCAGGGTGGGAGAACGGGCAGGGCCCTCCGAGCCCCCAGCGACCTTCAAAGGCCGCCTGCGCCAGAATGCTTGGGCCCACGCTCCCGCTCCCCAGCGCCCTCACCTTGGCCCGCCCCTCCGGTCGCTGCACAGCCGGCACATCAGGCCTGCCCGCCTCCTGGGGGCTAACACTACCCCTAGGGTGGCCTATGAGGGGCCCTTTCGAAGGGGCCTGGTGCCTCAGTGCCAGGGATTGGTGACCCCCGAGCCCAAGCCAGGACTCACTTTGCCGTCCCGCTGCAAACCAGGCCACTAGGCGTGCTGCCGGTCTTTCAGGGCGGGAGAACGGGCAGGGCCCTCCGAGTCCCAGTGAACTTCTAAGCCCCCATGCGCCAAAATGCTTGGGCCCATGCTCCTGCTCACCAGCGCCCTGACCTCGGCCCGCCCCTCTGCTCACGCACAGCCAGCGGATCGGGCCTGCCAGCCTCCTGGGGGCTAACCCTAACCCTAGGTTGGCCCCCGAGCGGAACCTCACAAGGGGCCTGGCACAGCAACGCCAAGGATTGGGGACCCCCGAGCCCCAGCGCTATACTCACCGTGCCGCCCTGCCACCACCCGGGCCGCTAAGGGCGCCTCTGGCCATTCAGGGCGGGAGAACCGGCAGGGCCCTCCAATCCCCCGGCGACCTTCCAAGGCCCCCCCGTGCCAAAATGCTTGGGCCCACGCTCCAGCTCGCTGGCGTCTTCACCTCGGCCTGGCCTTCTGCTACCGCACAGCTGGCGGATCATGCCTGCCGGACTCCTGGGTGCTAACACTAACCCTAGGACGGCCCTAGAGGGGCCCCTCCCAAGGGGCCTTGCGCTGCAACGCACAGCATTGGGGACACCTAAACCTCATTGCCAGACTCACACTGCCACCCCGCCACCACACGGGTCGCTAGGGGCGCCTCCGGTCATTCAGGGCGGGAGAACGGGCAGGGCCCTCCGAGCCTCTAGTGACGTAAAAGGCCCCTCGCGCCAAAACACTGCATACTATTCCCTCACTCGCCAGCGCCCTCACCTCGGCCCACACCTCCGCTCGCCGCACAGCCGGCGCATCAGTCCTGCTGGCCTACTGGGGTCTAACACTAACCCTAAACCCTAACCCATAACCTTAAACCCTGAACCTTAAACCCTAATCCTAACCGTAACTCTAACCCCTAACCCTTACCCTAACCCTAACCCTACCCTAAACCTAACCCTAAACCTTAATCCTTAAACCTTAAACCCTAACATTAACACTAAACCCTAAACCCTAAGCCCTAACCCTAATCCCGAAACCCTAAACATGAAACCCTAACCCTAACCACTAACCCCAAACCCGAAACACTAACCCTAAACCCTAACCCTCTCCCGACCCCTACCATACCCCTAACACTACCCCTCACCCTACCCCTTCAGCTAACCCTACCCCTAACCCGTAACCTAACCCTAAACCTAACCCTAACCCGTACCCTCACCCGTACCCTAACCCTAACCCTAACCTGTACCCTAACCCTAACCCTAACCTGTACCCTAACTCTAACCGTAACCGTAACACGTACTCTAACCCATACCTTAACCCGTACCCTAACTTTAACCCTAAACTGTACCCTAACCCATAACTTAAACCGTACCCTAACCTTAACCGTAACCCTAACAAGTACCTTAACCTGTACCCTAACCTTAACCCTAAACCCTAAACCCGGACTCTAACCCATACCCTAACTCGTACCATAAACCGTACCCTAACCCTACCCGTACCCTAACCCTAACCTGTACCCTAACCGTAACCCTAAACCCTAAACTGTAACCCGTACCTTAACCCTAACCAGTACCCTTACCTTAACCTTAACCCATACCCTAACCCGTACCCAAACCCATACCCTAACCCGTGCCCTATCCCTAACCCGGACCCTAACCCATACCTAACCCTAACCTGTACCCTAGCCCAAACCCTAACCCATACACTAACTATAAACCATACCCTATCCCTATCCCTAACCCGTTCCCTAACGCGTACCCTAACCCCAACCCTAAACCGTAACCTAACCTGTACCATAACCCTAAACTATACCCTAACCCTAACCCGTACCGTAACCCTAACCCATACCCTAAACCATACCCAAATCCGTATGTCAACACTTACCCTAAATCGTACACTAACCCGTACCCTAAACTGTACCCTAATGCGTACCCTAACCCTAACCTGTACCCTAAACCTAACCCGTACTCCAACCCTAACCCTAACCCTAAACCCAAACCCTAAACCCTAACCCATACCCTAAACCCTAATCTGTACCCTAACCCATAACCTCTAACCTGTAACCCCTCAACTCAACCCTAACCCGTACCCTCTCCTTACCCTAACCCTAACCCCTACCCTCACCCGTACTCTAACCGTAACCCATACCCTAACCTTAATCCATACCCTGATCCGTACCCTAACCCCGGGGATTGGGTACACCTGAGCCCCACCACGGGACTCAGCCTGCCACCCCTCAGGAAACCATGCCCCTTGGGGCGCCACAGAGCATCCCGTGCAAGAGAACTGGTAGGGCCCCCCTGAGACCCAAGCGATCCTCGGTGGCCCCCTACATCCCAACCCTGAGGCCCACGCTCATCCCGCCCCACGCCTTCCCTTCAGCTTGCCACCGAGCTCGTCGCAGAGCTGGCAGATCAGGCCTGTCGGGTTCCTGGGGCCTAGACCTGTCCTTATGTCGGCTGGGTAGGGCCCCTCCCCTGGGGCCCTGTGCCACAGCCCCAGGGACTGGGGACACCTGAGCCCCACTGCAGGATAAAGCCTGCCAGCTCACAGGAAACAGTGCCCCTTGGGAGGCTGTAGAGCATTCAGGGCGGTAGAACCAGGAGGGCTCCCAGAGCCCCAGGCGAACTTTGGCGATTCCTAAACCCAACTTTGAAGCCCATGCTCACCCCACCCCGCACCCTCACCTCAGACCGCGGCGGAGCTCGCCACATAGCAGGCGGATCTGGCCTGCGGGGTTCCTGGGCCCCAACCCTAACCCTAGTTCATTTGTGGAGGGGCCCCTCCCCAGGAGCCTGAAGTCGCAGCCGCGGGGATTCGGGACACCTGAGCCCCACAGCAGGAATCAGTCTGCCACCACGCAGGAAACCGTGCACCTTGGGAGGCCATAGAGCATTCAGGGTGGGAGAACCAGGAGGGCCCTCCTGAGCCACCAGCAAACAACGGCGGCCTCCCGCACCCCAACCCTGAGGCCCACGCTCACCCTCCCCACACCCTCACCTCAGCCCGAGTAACTAGCCACACAGCCAGCAGATCAGGCCTGCGGGGTTCCTGGGGCCTAACCCTAGCCCTAGCTCGGCCGTGGGTGTGGGGGCCTCCCCAGGAGGCTTACACTGCAGCCCTGGGGAATTGGGATACCTGTGCCCCACCGCAGGACTCAGCTTGCCACCCGACAGGAAACCGTGCCCCTGGGGGCTCTACGGAGCCTACAGGGCACGAGAATTTGGGGAGGCCCCCAGAGCCCTTCCCCACTTTTGGCAGTCCCCCGTGCCCCAACCCTGAGGCCCATGCTCACCCTCCCCCATGGCCTCCTCTCAGCCCTCCACAGAGCTAGCCGCACAGCCTGCAGTATGTCCCTGCCGGGCTCCTGGACCCTAACCCTTACCCTAGGTTGGCCACAGAGGGGTCCCTCCCCAGGGTCCTGGCACCCCACTCTGGGGGATTGGGGACACCCAAGCCCCACCGTAGGACTCAGCCTGCAGCCCACAGTTAACTGCACCATTTTGGGGAACAGAGCATTCAGGGCAAGAATTGGGGCAACCCCTGAGAGCCCCTTCTGGTGAACCCTGACCTTTGTGGGCCCTTCCGGATGACACCCCAAGACTCACACTCACCCGCCCTTGTGCCCTCATCTCACTCGGCCTGGGAGCTCTCTGAGCACTGGGCAGTTCAGACCTGCTGTCCTTGAGACCTAACCTAACCCTGGGTCTTCTGCTGAGGGTCCCTCCCCGTTTGCCTGCCTCCAAGGCACCAGGCATTGGGCTCACCTCTGCACGACTAGAGGACTCAGCCTGCCCCACAGCAGGAAACTGTCCATTTGGGGCTGCAGCAAGGATTCATAGGAAAATCGGAGGGCCCCCCTCAGCCCATCCCAGGCAATCCCCACTTTCAGAGATCTCCCCGGATCCAATTAGTAGCTTCACACTGACCTTTAAACTTGCTCTCCATGGAGATCTTTTGAAATTCTCCACACTTCCAACCGATGGCATCATCCAGCTTCAGAGACTTACCCAGCTTTAGGTCTTGAGATGGATTAAAATGAGAAGTCACTTCACTAATGATGAGGTAGCGGTGACCAAAAGATACATGCATAAATGCTTCATATCACTTGGCTTCAGGGAAATGCAAATCTAAACCACTATAGATGCCATATCACATGAGGCCGAATATCTAAAAATAAGAAGAAATGAAACTACACATCTTGGAGAGGATGTGGAGAAACGAGAACCCTCTTACACCCCTGTGCGAATGCAGTCCGGTACAGCCACTCTTGAAAATGGTACGGAGTTTCCTCAAGAAGTTATAAATAAAGCTACCCTATGTCCCAGCAATTGCCCTACTGGGTATCGACCCCAAAGAGACAGAGGTAGTGAAGACGGGACACATGCACCCCAGTATTCATAGCAGCAATATCCATCATAGACAAACTGTGGAAGGAGTGCAGATGATCATGGACAGATGAATGGATAAAGAAGATGTGGATCATATATATAATAGAATATTACTCAGATATCAGAAAGGATGAGTACTTACCATCACACCGACCTGGGTGGAGCTGGAGGGTATTATGCTGAGTGGAATAAGTCAATGAAAGAAAGGCAATGATCATATGCTTTCACTCCTATGTGGAATATCAGAAACAAGGAAGGTGACCATAGGGGAAGGAAGGGAAAATAGAATGGGAAGTCATCAGAGAGGGAGAAAACCCATGATGGACTCTTAACTATCGCAAGAAACTGATGATTGCTGGAAGAGAAGTTGGGAGGGGTAACTGGGTGAGTAGCATTAAGGAGGTCACACGATACAATGAGCACTGGGTGTTACACACGACTGAAAATTTATTGAAGACTACATCTGAAACTAATGATGTACTGTAAGTTGGCTAATTGAATTTAAATTAAAGAACAAAAGACCTCGAATAAACAATCCTAAACATTTGTATGGAACCACTAAAGATTCCAAACAGCCAGTGCAATGTGGAAAAGAAAAACAAAGCTGGAGGACTCACAATTTCAGATTTCAGGTTATACTACAAAGCTGCAGTCATCCTAACAAGACAGTACGGCACAAAACTGGACACAGCGACCAAAGGAACAGGACACAAGTTCAGACAGAAACCCACAATTATGTGGTCCATGAATCTTCCACAAAGCAAGCAACGATATCAAAAGGGAAAAGGACAGTCTCTACAACAAATGGTGTTGGGAAAACTAGACAGCTACGCACAAAAGGATGAAATTAGACTGCTTTCTTACACAATACAGACAAACACAAAACAGTTTCAAGACCTCAATATAAGACCTGAATCCATAAAAATCCTACAGGAGGGAAGACAGTAACTTCTTGACATGGACCATACCAACGTTTTTCTAGACTGTGTCCTGAGGCAAAGGAAATGAAAGCAAAAATAAACTATTGGGAATACAGCAAAATAAATAGTTTCCACATGGCAGAAGAACAATGAAAACGTAAAAATCATAAGACAACCTACTCAAAGGGAGAAGATATTTGCAAACATCATATGCAATAAAGGGATAGTGTCCAAAACATATAGAACTGATACTACTCGACCCCCAAAAAACAAATAATCCAGTTAAAAAATAGGCAGAAGACATGGACAGACATTTCTCCAAAAAAGAAATACAAATGGCCAACAGTCCCGTGAAAAGATGTTCACCATCACCCATCATCAGGAAAATGTAATTCCAAAGGACAATGAGGTAATACCTCAAACCTGTCAGAATGGCTAACATCAAAAGCACAACAAAGAGCAGGTGTTGGGAGGATGTGGATAAAGGGGAATCCTCGCAAACTGTGGGTGGGAATGCAAAGTGTGGTGGCCACCGTGGAAAACAGTATGATGGTTCCTCAAAAAATTAAAAATAGAACTACCATATCTTCCAACAATCACACTACACATATTTACCCAAAGAATAGGAAAACAGTAACTTAAAAGGATACGTGCACCCCTATGTGTCTTGCACCATTATTTACAATATCACAATATGGAAGCAACCCAAGTGTCTGTAGAAAAATTTACAAATGAGATGATAGATGTGTGTATTCACACACACACACACACACACACACACAGAGAGACACACACACATACACACACAATGGAGTATTACTCGGCTTGAAAAAGAATGAAACCTTGCCATTTGCAGCCACATGGATGGAGCTAGAGAGTATTATCCTAACTAAAGTCAGTCAGTCAGAGAAAGACAAATCCCATACGATGTCACTCTAATAGGGAATTTAAGAAACAAACAAAAATAAATAACTAAAAGAGAAAAAGGAGACACACCAAAATACAAACTCTTAACAACAGAGAACAAACGGATGGTTACCAGAGAGGAGGTGAATAGAGGGATGAGTGAAATAGATGAAGGGGATTAAGAGGACGCTTTTCTTGACGACCACTGAGTAATATATGGAATTACTGAATCAGTATTGGACACCTGAAACGAATGTAACACTGTATGTTAGCTCTACTGGAATTAAAATAAATTTTAACAAAAGATTTTTCTTTCAGGAACCTCTTTGAAAAAGCTTTCCCTGTGCACTGTGCATAAGCCGTACTTCGGAGGATTCACTCTACAATAATTATTCACTCTATGCCTTGAATTCAGATTTCTCTGAGTTCTTACCATGGATCCCAGCCCCCGGGAGCCATGGTCCTTTTCTGTCCAGGCTCAGCACCTATGCATTCAAGATTGGAAGTAGAGACACATGTCACTTTACAGTCCAGAAAGCTATTATTGTTTCTGTTTCAGTGTGAGAGAGTCACAGACTTTGGGACAGGTTTCAGAGCAGGTTTATTATGGATCCTGGATCTCTACTTCAATGTTCATTGCCTGGATCCATTTGGCTAATAGGTTCCCTGTGGATGGGCTTGCTTCCAAGCACATACATGGAAGATGCAAAGGTGGGTGGGCTTGGTGCGGGACAGGAAGAAGACCTAAAACAGAGAGGGTCCGACCCCTCCTCTGATCCACGAACTGCTACAGGAGAGGGTACAGGAGGTAGAATCCATGGGAAACTCCAAGGTCACCAGCTGAACACAGGAAGCACAGGTCAAGGGATCTGGAGATGTAGGGGTTGAAGGCTGCTCTGAGCTACCTCTGGGAGGAAGGGAGGGAAGGAATGAGAAGGAGACACTGCCTGCCCCTGGCCCATGCCAGCTGCCCACCGGTCCAACACGCATCCGTCTATGAGCTGACACAGCTTGGGCTCAGGATGGGCTGGTTCGGGTCCCTCAATCCTCAGTGGGACAGCTGGCCCCAGGGCTCAGAGACATGCTGAGGGAGATGAGAGGGAAAGCTGCCCCACCCAGGTCATCCCCTCCTTGAGCAGACTGCCCTTCAGAACTGCTAAAAAAAAAAAAAAAACCCACTAACGGGGTTGAAAGACATGCCATGGATGAACTAAGGCATAGATTTATGTAAAATAACATTCATTTTTAAGTTCAGAGCTGTCATCTCAGGAAGTGGGGAGAGCTTCCCTGAACAAGACTGAGGGGTGGGCAGGCCATGCTGAAAAGGGAGACATGGCTCTCCTGATGGGGATCTGCAGCCCCCTTTTAGGGAAGGGCATCATCCTCGCATCACACGAGATCCATGGAAGTGTTCCATCAGGGCCAGATGTTTGTCTCAAGAAGGCTACCCTGGCATCGGACTGCACAGGGCACCGGGGACAAGGAACAGATAGAGGACGGGCAATACCCCGGAGGCCATGGGGCAAGAGCAGAGGCACATGACCTTGAAGATGATGATGAAATGCAGGAGGTGGCAGCATGGATCCGGCCCGAAAGTACCATGGGAGCAGTGCCCACAGCTACACTGACTGGATGCCTTCTGTGCTCGGTGTGGTTGACTTCAGTGTGCTCCAGACTAGTCCTGAACACAAGTCTAGGAAGTGTGCACTACCCCCGGCCTCCTCGCCCCTTGCAGCTGCTAGGAATCATGGTCACAGACCCTGGTCAGCTTTCGTGGAAACCAAGCAGTGGCTCCCCTGCACGCTGCACCTCTGGTGGTGGTCCAGTGCAACCCTCGTGCCTGGGCAGACACTGATGTCTACCTGTCTCCACACAAATCCACAGAGAGGAGGGTGTCCCTGAATTCCACAGCACATGATGAGACAGATCCACAGAACCCAACACCCAGTGGGTCACTCGGGACCTCACCTATGGTCATGGAGCTCACCATACCTTATTTCTGTCACTTCCCACAGAAAGCCTGTTTCTGATCACCCACAATACCATACATCCTTGTTGCTGACCTGGGGTCATGCCATGAACCCACATGGCACCTTTCTTTAAGTGAAGGCTATGCCTACACCTCCTAGAAAATATTTCTAATGAAGTACAAGTCCATCAGGACTATGGTGTGAACATTGGCATACAGCCTGCATGGTACTAGTCAGTAATTCTAACAAGGGTTAATCCCACCCCCGTCTCACAAAACCTTCCTCCGTCCCACGGAACTCATGGTCTGCCCGCAGAAAACCCTCCAGGAAACAAACCTTTCATCTGAATGCTCTCTTCACCTTCTGCTTCAAATCTTGTCCAACCACAATGATATGAAAATAGAAATCAGTCTCAAGAAAAAAATGAGACAGTCAAAAATAGGTGGAGATTTTTGGGGCCTGGGTGGCTCAGTCGTTAAGGATCTGCTTTCAGCTCAGGTCGTGATCCCAGGATCCTTGCTCAGTGGGAAGCCCGCTTCTCCCTCTCCCACCCCCGTGCTTGCGTTCCCTCTCTCGCTGTCTCACTCTCTGTCAGATACTTAAAGAATCTTAAATAAATATGTGGAGATTTAACAACATGCTACAGAACAAAGAAGAAATCAAAAAAATTTTAGAAGTACCTTGACACTGATGAAAAAGACAACCTACAAAACTTATGGGATGCAGCAAAAGTAGCTTTATGGGGGACATTCATAGAAACTCAAGTCTTCATCAATCCATATGATGCTCTCCAAAAAACAACCTGATTTATTTGGTAAAGAAGTAGAAAATAAAACAACAACCAAAGCCCCAAATTAGTAGAAATAAGGAAATAACAAAAAGGATGCATAAATAAATCCAACGGAGACTAAAAAGACAAAAAAAACAAACAAACAAACAATGAAAATGAGAGCTGCCTTTTTTGGAAAAAGAAACAAAACTGACACTTAGGTAGACTCACCAAGAAAGACAGAGGGCTCGAATACAATCAGGAAAGAAATATAATGGATTCCTGTCTCATATCAAAATCAAAAGAACTCTTCAACCTTGGACACAACAACTTCTTGCAAGCCACGTCTCTAAAGGCAAAGGAAATAAAAGCAAAAATGAAGTATTGGAACTTCATCAGGATAAAAAGATTCTGCTCGGCAAAGCAAATGATCAACAAAACAAAAAGGCAACCTATGAAATTGAAGAAGATATCTGCAAATGATATTACAGATAAAGGGCTGGTATCCAAGATCTATAAAGAACTCCTCAAACTCAACACCCAAAAAATGGGCAGAAGACACAAAGAGATACAAATGGCCAACAGACATATGAAAAAATGCTCCACATCACTTGCCATCAGGCAAATACAAATCAAAACGACAATGAGATACCACCTTACACCAGTTAGAATGGTTAAATTTAACAAGGCAGGGGGCACCTGGGTGGCACCGTGGTTAAGCGTCTGCCTTCGACTCAGGGCGTGATCCTGGCATTATGGGATTGAGCCCCACATCAGGCTCCTCCGTTATGAGCCTGCTTCTACCTCTCCCACTCCCCTGCTTGTGTTCCTTCTCTTGCTGGCTGTCTCTATCTCTGTCGAATAAATAAATAAATTCTTTAAAAGAAAAAAGGAGGGCACGTGTCATAATGAGCACTAGGTGTTATATGCAAACAATGAATCATGGAACACTACATCAAAAACAAATGAAGTACTGTAGGGTGAATAACAATTTTTAAAAAGGGGAAAGATATGAAATCCATAAGGAAACTGTCACAATTTGCAAATGACAGGAAATCCGGAAAGATTCCTCAAAAAAAAAAAAAAACCTGTTAGAATAAACAAATTCAAGAAAGCTGCAGGATATAAAGTCAATATACAAAGATCTGTTGTCTTTATTTATTTCAGATTTTATTTATTTATTTGACAGGAAGAGAAAAAGCACGAGCAGGGGGAGTGTCAGAAAGAGGGAGAAGCAGACCCTCACTAAGCGGGGAGCACAACACGGGGCTCAATCCCAGAACTCTGGGATCATGACCTGAGCTGAAGGCAGACGCTTCACATATGGAGCCACCCAGATGACCCAACTTCTTGCATTTCTGTATACTGATGACACACTTTCGCCAAGAGAAATTAAAAAAACAATGCCATTTACAATTGCATCAAAAAATCTAGAAATAAAAGTAACCAAGAATGAGAAAGACATAGTACACTCAACACATGGCAGAAAAGAAATGAAAAATATGTATGTCCAGGGGGGCAGAATGTATGGGTCAAAGATTTGGAAGGCAACACAAACAAATGGTAGCATACGCCATGCTCCTTAACTGGAAGAGTTAATTATGTGAACATGTCCATCATACCCAAAGCAATCGACAGATGTGATGAAATGCCTGTCTGAATTCCAGTGGCATTACTCGAGGAAATAGAAAACAGTCCTCAAACTTGTATGGAATCACAAAAGACCCCAAAGCAACGTGAAGAAAGAAAGGTGCAGTCAACACACACCTGGATTTCAAGCTACATTACAAAGCTGTTGTCATCAAAACAGGATGGTACTGGCATAAACACAGACACCAGGTCAGTGGAACAGTAGAGAAAGCTCAGAAACTTACCCACACGTAGATGATCCTAACTTACGACACAGCAGCAGAAGATATGCCATGAGGGAAGGACTGTGTCTTCAGTGAGCGGTAACAGGCAAACTGGACACTAAATGCAGAAGAATATAACTGGGTCACTTTCTTACACCACACACAAAATTTTTAATGATGAATGATTTGAACTTAAGACCTGAATCCATAAACTTCCAAGAAGACACAGGTACTAAGTCTCTCGACATTGGTTTTGGCAAAGAGTCTTCAGATCGGACACCAAATGCAAAGGCAACAAAAGCACAAATAAACAAGTGGAACAACATCAAACTGATCTTCCACACAGCAAAAGAAACCATCAAAAGCTTAAAAGGCCACTGACCCAATAAGAAAAAATTATCTGTGAATCATATGTGTGAGAAGAGGCTAATATCCAAAATACACACAACACTCATACAAATCAAAACAAAAAAACTATTTAAA
This sequence comes from Ursus americanus, assembly GCF_024610735.1. Classification (NCBI taxonomy): domain Eukaryota; kingdom Metazoa; phylum Chordata; class Mammalia; order Carnivora; family Ursidae; genus Ursus; species Ursus americanus. The sequence goes on along the minus strand of NW_028273688.1, from coordinate 380,229 downwards.
AAAATGGGAGGAATATGTGAATAGATACTTTCCAAAGATGGCACACAGATGCCAACAGACAGAAGGAGTTGTTCGACATCACTAATCATCGTCAGGGAAACATGAGTCAAACCCACAATCGGCTATCCTCTCTCAACTGTTGGAACAGCAATTGTGCCAGAGACAGACACCAGGTGGGGTCAAGGGTGTGCAGACGAGGAGACACTGTGCACTGTTGGTGGGAATGGAAATTGGTGCAGCCACTGTGACAAATGATATGGAGGTTCCTGAAAAATTTAATGCAACTACCCCATGACCCAGTAGTGGCTCTACTGAGAATTGATTTGAAGAACACAAAAATGCTGCCTCAAAAAGACAGATGCACTCCCACGTTCACTGCAGCATTATTCACAAGAACCAGACATGGAAACACAGACCTTGGGGGCCTTATGCCAAGTAACTCAGACACAGAATGACCAATACCAGATGCTCTCATGTACATTCCACGTGGAATAAATAAATACTGAACGCATAGATAATGAGAGCAGATTGGTAGGTGCCAGATTCGGGGATGGGGTGGTAGAAACGGGTGAAGGCGGTCAAAGTCTCAATGTTTGAGTGAGAAAATCCGACAGTCATGAAATGTTCTGTCCAGCATGGAGACTAAACTAACCACGCAGCATGGGGTATAGGTTTCCCTGCTCTTTGAAAGTACAGGGCTTCTGAGAAACCATGCACACCAGAAATGGTGTCAAGAAGGAATGACCATTAATTTACACGAACAATTAGACAGTGTGCTCAGACTCCAAAATTCCTTCTCTTTGGCTTTTCTTAGGCCTCAGCACACAAGTTTCCAATGGAGGCCCAGCATAAATGAAGATAAAGCACAGCAGAGGCTCACAGACACAATTCAAAGTGCTGGTGGCTGGATGCGGAGAGCGGTTCCCAGAGGAAGGAGCTGGTTGGGGTGCACGCTGCCTCTGTTGTGCTTCTTCCCAAAACAGATGCTGAACGCGATTCTCACGGTTCACCTTTTTTCATAAGAGGGAAATCCTCTTCAGGTCTCTTCCTCTTACTGAACCTGGGTAATAATGTAGTTCTTTCATGAAAGCCCAGTGTCTTTGTGAACGTTTAAAAAGTGGGGGATACTTGTACTTCAGCATTGCTGAGGGAGTAGATGTGAAAGGTCCTCCCAGACACAACACTCAGCAGATCCACCGGAAAGGCACCTTCCTCAGCATGCAGAACACGGACTACCTCCTACCCCCCGAGAAACCCTCTCCTTCCCCTTCATCAGGACAACACACAACATCTGGGAGTTACCCCAATTCCTCCCTTCTCCTGCTCCTAATAGCTAACCCATCAGCAAATCCTGTGAGCTCCATCTTCAAAATGGACCCAGAAGAGGTCTAACCACTCCATCCAAGGCCACCTGTCTGGTCCATAGTGTCTGAGTTCCTGGAAAAGCTTCGTCATTGACCTGCCTTGCATTCTTCAACCCTCTGTCATCTGTTCTCAACACTGTAGCCAGGATGGCCCAGTGAAACAGCGTCTCATGGGGTTATAGCCCTGGAATAGCTTTCTGTCACCCTCTGTCACCTCTCTGAGCTCATGTCCTAAGCTGTCTCCTGTGGCCACAGGGCCTTCTTGCTGCTCCTGGACATACCTGGAATTCTCCTGCCCCAGAGCCTTTGCACATGCTTTCACTTCTGTTCAGAATGCTCTTGATGTGTTCTCACTCACCTTCGGAGAAGTCTGAATTGGAGTGACAGGGACAGAAGATGAGGCTGTGTGTGTTGGGTGAAGCTGGTGGCTCAGAAGAAGGTTCTCTGCCAGCTCTCCGCCTGTGCCTCACTTGTCCTCAGCCAGGAACTTGCACACAGCCCTCACCTGTCACAACTCTCACCCAGGAGACCCACAGCCACCCCTGGAGCCCACCCTGAACACACCCTGCTGCAGAATGCATTCAGCTCTCCTCTGGGACCCCTGTCAGCTTTACCCAGACCTGGAACTCCCCCCTGTCTCCTGCAAAGCTCCCGATTCCCCCGCTGCTTCCAAAATCACACTGGTGCAAGTTTTTCATGAGAGAGCTATAACGCTAACTAATGAAAGGTTCACACCTACTTTCCCCTTCTGTTTCTTTTCTCTCCACCTTCCTTCCTACCTGTGCAAACTGTAACATATCAGTGGAACACGAACATGCTCTGAGATCTGAATCTTTCATTGCAGCTTTCTGAGGACTCCTTATGTGATAAGACTCTATTGTATCCTACAACAGGGTGTTTTACATCTATCCTCTATAGAATAGTACAGCCCAAATCACTACAATTTTACCTCACTCTTCATGAAGCAGAACGCTTTTTCCTTTCTTCTTTTACTTAAATTCCAGTTAGTTCACATGCCATGGAATATTTGCTTCAGGAGTAGGATTTAGTGATTCCTCACCTGCATACAGTACCCGGTGCTCATCACAAGTGCCCTCCTTAATACCCCTCACCCATTTAACACTTCCCCCCACACCCTTGCCCTGCAGCAACACTCAGTTTGTTCTCCACGGTTGAGTCTATTTCCTTGTTTGCCTCTCTCATCACCCTTCCACTCTGTTCATCTGTTTTTTTTCTGAAATTCCAGAAGCGTGAGAGTATAGGATATTTGTCTTTCCTCACTGATTTTGCTTAGCTTAATATACTCTAGATCCATCCACATCCTTGCAAATTGTAAGATTTCATTCTTTTTGAAGCTGGGTCATATTCCATTATTTATATGTATCCCACATCTGCTTTATCCATTCATCAGTGCATGGACTTTGGGATTCTCTCCATAGTTTGGCTACTGCGGACATTACTGCCATGAACATCATGGTGCATGGACCCCCTTCGAATCTGCATTTCTGTATCCTTTGGGTAAATACCTAGGAGAGCAATTGCTGGATCCTGTGGTTGTTCAATGTTTAACTTTTTGAGGAACCCCCAGACTTTTCCCAGACTGGCTGCACCACTTTGCATTCCCACCAATAGGATGGGAGGGTTCCCCTTTAAGCAGAACATTATCTGCGGGCAATTTAATAAGAGGAAACAAAACCTCTGGGAGATGCACCCAGGGTCAGGCAAGCAGTTGCAGACTTCACCCCAAGGCTCCTGACGCCAAGCCCTTGAAGCCACCAGCATGCCACTATCCAAAAGAATTCCCAGACTCTCCTTCTGACTCCACCACCAAAGAAACTACAGGGAGAATATGGCACCTCAAAATATTGAGATAATACATTTAGTAAAACTAGAAAGTCAAGCTCAACTTTTAAACAGGAACAGGCCGCTTTGGATAATTTTCAATTTCCCCTCCACCCTAATTTTAACTCTTCTGATGAATAAACTAATCAATGATGAAACATCACCTTTGTCAAATGACATCATCCAAGTCTGTATCAGATGAAAAAAAACCACCTAAATCTAGATGCTGGCCACTCAACCATATCTTAGGCCCAATTGAATAAACACTGTTAGATGAAGGAACAAATTAGATGTTACAAACAGGCACAGAGTGAATCTCACCTTCCCTTTCTAATTAAAGACGGTTCCTAGGAAACAGATGGTCAAAATACATTTGTAAGCAATAAATGGACAGAGAAATTGTGATCCCCTGCAAAGTTCTACCTGCAGGGAAACTAAGTAATTCTTGCACCAAACCCAGAATGCTGGCAGCTACTTCAATTTTACTTTGTGGCTCAACTAGAGAAAAGACAAAAGCCCAGGAGGTTTTGGGATAATGAGAGGTTTTACCTCCAGCCCTGACATAGATAGGACATTTTGCCAAACATACCTGTGCTTTCTCTGAACACTGGCGTCCTGTGACAAGCTGCCTTGCTGACTCCGATGCTGACGTTCAAAACCTCGGGTGTCTTGGAGCCAGAGCAGAGAAGTGCCGTCAGCTGGGGAGAAGAAGGCACCTCTGACCTAAAGCCTGCACACCTGCTTCGGTTTCTGGGCAAAGGGGCAACACATACTTGTTGTTTAGCAGTAATTATCTTCATTCTCAATAGACCAATGTCCTTGCCTTTTCTGGAAAGCAGACTTACTCTTCTAAAGAAACCCTCAATTCGTCTATTCCCAATGCAAATAGAGTGGAACATTTATTTCTCACTTAAATAGAAAACACTGTTATTGTCGACACTGCGTGACTGAACTTTTAAAAACATTTTAGAGAGAAAGGAAGGGACCTTTATTCAAACCCAAGTCAGGACAGCTGCCTCAGAGACACAATCTTCACCAAGAAGTGAGTGCTCCGGAGAAGGAACATTTGGGGCAGGCTTATATATTTTTTTCTGTTTTGTTTTACGTACAGAGTTACACACCACAATGAGGATCTTCTTAGATTCCAGAAAGTGACAGACTCTTTCTTATGTTTTCAGTGTGTACATGTCAGTATGTCTTTAATCTTATGGGAGCCAAAGAGGTTCTTTATTTTTTCTTATATTTATGTTGGCATTTTTTGGTTATTGTTTTCTTCTCGAAGCAGATGTACAACATGTGCTTGGGGCAGAAACAAGGCCCATGCTTTGAGGTTTTGCCCAGTCATTTTGAGCTGGGTAATTGTTAAAGGATAGCTTCCCTGGGAGCTCAGGATCAGGGCCCACAGATGATATACAATAAAAATTCGTTTTATCATTATAATTACTCCTAAATAGAGGAATTTGAGACAAAAGCACCTTTCACAAGAGTACCAAGAAATCAAAATGATGCCCACGGAATCCTGCGTGCTCCATGGTCAGCACATGTAACAGAAGTGTTCACAGTCTCTGGACTCCTGCCCTTCTCCTGCCCAAATCTCTGAAGCACACAGACCACTTAAAATCAGAATTGTAGAACTGCTAGACACCTTAGAGATGTCTGGCACCATTCCCTTGGACTGCAGAATAAAACACAGTAGCTCATTGTCACAAACTAATTTCAACATGAAGTGACCCCTGGATGCACTAAGTTCTTTCTCTACAAATGTTGACTAATGCAAGTCACAGTCATACCATATAAACACTAGGATGGCTGGGAAGTCATCGTAGGTATTGGAATATTTTAGCCATGTTTATAAGCATTGGCTCACTTTGTAGAAGAGGCTGAGCTGAGTGTTTTTAAATACTATTTCAGACTTGTTTTACAGTACCCTCTGAACATACCAGAGCCTGAATCTACTAAAAAAGATAGTTGGTTTCAGTAACTTTAATACCAGGAAAATATTATACTGTCTGTATTCCTTAGGATCTTTGAGTATCTTACCCAGAGGTCCTATACTGAGATAATGATCTTAATGATCACCATGGGCAGACGTGAAAAGGCCCGCTGAATTCATTCCAGTTGTCCACATGACAAGAAAATCCTGATACTTGATAGGTTTCCAGATCGAGGAGACCAGAGATAAGAGGGAAATAGTACCCTGTATGGAAAAACAAGCAATTTGGAGTCAATTTGGGGATCCCATTTAGGTTTCTGACACTAAAATCCTCTGAGACTCATATCATCTGAGTCCCTTTCTAACCGTCTGAAAATGTGCCTAAAAATATCTACACCCTAGTTGAGAAGTTTAAGAGGCAGAATGCTACAAAGAGCCAGTATGATGTCTCTCAAGAACAGGTGCTCAGGAAGCCCTAATTGCTATTGGGTCTATTTCTTTTCCAGAAGAAAGAACACATGTTGAATCCATATTTCTAATAGATGACTCACCAGATGATTTTCAACCTGAAGGAAGGCCAAGAAATCGCTCTTGTGTCATATTTCACTCAGAAATCATATTGTTGGACTGGTGAGGATGATACGATAGCAACGTCATCACTAAGAGTGGGGAGCTTCTAATTTCCATACGGCCATGTTGACCCCCTTAGCTCAGAGCCACCAGAATGGGCAGCTGGGGAGGGGGCACCATCATCACTATGAGTGGGGAGCTTCCCATTTCCATATGGCCATGTTGACCCCCTTAGCTCAGGGCCGCCAGAAAGGACAGCTGAGGGGTACCACAGGCCAAGGCTGCCAGGTGTGGCTGGGGTAGGCAGAACTCTGACTTAAGGCTCAACTCCTGTCTAGGTTATTATAATGCTCTTCACAAAGAAAGTGCCATTGTGTGTGAGCCCTCATGTAGAAAAGGTTCAGAATTTCCATTGAGATGCCCTCTCTGACCTTTAGGATATGTAGCAAACTTCCATTTAATTTTAAACTTTGAAGGACTTCCTGGTTTTCTTTTCGCTATGACTGTGGCTCAATTCCCCTGTGGTCTAAGGATAGAATCTAGTTAATTTCAGGGTTTAACATTTGTAGACTTGATTCGTGGCCCCACCTATCATCTATTTGGGTAAAGAGTCTATGACCACTTGAAAATAATGTATTCTGCACTTATTATGGAATGTTCCCTATATGTCAATTAGGTCACATTTGTTACCAATGTTTTGTCTGCTTTTTCTGTTAGATATTGAGAAAGGTATATTAAATCTTCAAACAATGCTGCTCTATTCAACGTGGCATCAGAGAATCTACAAGTGTTTTATGGCAAGAGAAACAAAAAGTATAAGAATTGAGGGGATAATTGTGACTATTCACAGATAATACGATTGTGTACATAGAAAATCCAAAACTGTCTATAAATACCCTATTAGAATTAAAATGCAATTTATAAATTTGAGATGGATTGTAGCTTCCCATTGGACAGTTTCTGAAAGAAAATGCAGAACCTGTCAATCTTGGGGTAGGATATAGGGTGCACTAACCATTTAAAAGAATTCAGTGGGACTTCATAAAAATGTGACATTTCTCCTTATCTTATGACCATAAGAAAATGAAAAAGTGAACCACAGTCTGGGAAGTAAAGATTTGCAATATACACACTGACAAAGACTTGTCAATAAAGAATTCCTGCTCATCAACCATAAAAAGTCTATTTACAAACGAATACTTCACAAAAGATTGACTGATGGCCAATAAGAACAGGAAAGGGTGCTCTACAGTATTATTTTCAGGAACAGCAAGGCCTTTCCTAAAATGAAAACATACACACAAACCAGTATTCCCTAGATGGATGACGTCCTTATTTCTGAGGACAGCTTGAAGAACAGACTAGCATCAAAGTAAAGTGATGGAATTCCTGACACTCAGAGGATGGACAATTGACCTCAAACTACAGTACAATTTCTAGGCAGCATTCGGTCCTCTGAAGGCAGACAACTTCCACACCCCTTCCTACACCACACAGGTTGCTTCCCAACCCCTACCATAAAAGAACAAGATGAGAAACAGATAGGACTAGTAGGAAATAGCAAAAATCACATGTGGGGATTATCCTGAAACACACTGATCACATAACTAGTGTAAGGACGTGTAGGGAACTGACAAGGACAGAGACTCAAGAGGTACTTCTTTGGGAAATGCTGTCTGAAATCCTCACAAGTTGGTACCTGCTAATGAGGGCTCTGAGCATACCCTAGGGTTTGCACACAAGGGTCTGCAACACCATCGCTGAGGACTGAAACTCTTCAAGACCTCAAAGCTTGCCTGTTTGGACTAAGAGATTCCCATGTTCTGAGAACAGATACCAACTAATTGAAAGGTTCACCTGGGCTCTCTCGGAGGCCCTACAAGAAGCTGAACCATTCACTGAAAATCAATTACACACACACACACACACACACACACACACACACACACACCTGTCATTTCAGCAATTACTTAAACATTCAAGGTTCTTCCTACCTTTTCTTTTTCACATTGATATTTATACTCACATGAAATGTCATCATTTCTAATGAACACTGATGTCAAAATAGAGATCCATTGACACAATATTCACAAAATGGAACTTCCCTGCTATAATTTTCAATATAGCATTTTTTAAAGTTTATACATATTTTAGGTTTTTGGTAATTTATACAGGAGAAGATCAGCATTGAAAAACTCTAAATACTGACAATGAGGTTTAAGCCTAGAGAACAAAAATTGTCCAAATTCATAGTAATAAGGAACCAAAGGGAAAGCATGGACGCTGTAGTCGAATAATTTTACACATGTGCATCCTCTATTATTCTACTACTGAGGGGCGTGTTTTATTACCAGTATACATTCATCATTTATCTTCCACGTGCACCTGCACAGGTATAATGAATTACTACAGTAGAATGAAATGTCTGGGAACTACTTAGCGGCATCTATAATGAACAATGAAATTTCGATCTTATATTTGGTGAACTTCCACTGTCTGTCCCTTTAGACAATGGACCCTAAACAGAAGGGGGAATGAACCACGAGAGACTATGGACTCTGGGAAACAAACTGAGGGCTTCAGAGGGGAGAGGGGTGGGGGATTGGGATGGGCCAGTGATGGGTATTAAGGAAGGTACATATTGCATGGAGCACTGGGTGTTATATGCAAATAATGAATCACGGAACACTACATCAAAAACTAAGGAAATACTGTATAGTGACTAACATATCATAATAAAAAATTGTTATTAGAAAAAAATTAAAGGTAAAAAAAAAACCAATACAGCTTTTCTGTCTCAAGAACAATCAGAATTGAGAAAAAACTAACTTCCAATCCCTAAAGCAAAACACAGACCAAGTTCCATTTCACTCCCCTTCATTCACATTCTCTGTGGGTTCTAAGCTATTTCCCTACCTTCTTTCCTCCTGAGCAGGGAGCCTCGGCTCGATCCCAGAACCCTGGGATCATAACCTGAGCCAAAGGCACATGATTAACTGGCTGAGCCAGCCAGGAGCCCCAGCCATGTTTTTCTTAAGCAAAAGGACACTTTCTCACAATGCCTTCACATGAATTCAAATGGTACCAGACACCTGCATTTGCCTCTAGGAGGTTGCAGATGAAGGCAATTGCAAACTCTCACAGTGGTTTATCAAATACAATGACCTGCCTGGTGTCAGCGGAACTCTTATGAGCCCACGAGAGGGTGCTGTGACACTCAGCTGTGGCTGGGCTGGCACAGAGAACCAAATCCATTTCCCTGCCTGATGTCTGTGAGGAACAGATGCCCCCACTGTGAATGAGACCCTGCCATTGAGCTGTCCAGAGATGGCCATCCTCACGGAGGATGAGGATAAAGGACAATGCCTGAGGAGACCTCATCTGTCTCTTTTATCTTTTCATATTTTCGACAGTGGACAAATCACTGCCTAGAAGTCCCCAACTACCTTAGTCTCATCTGTGAATGACCAAGAGGTTTTACAAAACACTTAAGATTTTGACCTCACAAATGCCCACAACCACTTACCATAGGGATTCAACATTAAGCAAAGATTCTGTTCCTTGGAAGAGAGGTCCTGCCCACTGTTGTTTCTCACTTATATGCTCATCTTCCTTACCTCATGGTAACATAACCACCTTGATTCCTGCTTCCGTCTTCAGGAAGGCTGAGGTGACTTGAAGGGCATTACCCTGACATCGTTTTTCCTAGCAATAAGATGTGGACATTTCCCTAGTCCTACACACCCAAAGTTGAATCGGAATCAGGATTGAGGAGGCTGATGAGAGTTGAAGGTGTTTTCCTGTACACGGTGGTTTATTACCAATAAGGATGGGTCAGAGTCCTCGAAATTCCAGAACCTTTTCATTAATGCTTCCTACTCGTGAAAGATGATGTACATTGGTCTTTCCCTGTACAGTGTGGTGACTCAGAGAAAAGTGCTTAGCCCTTTCGTCAGACTTCCACGAGCAATTTGGGGCTGGCTTCCATATTCAGAAAGGATGATGTTAGGGCTAAGAGGGTTCCTGTACACTGTTATTTCTTTCAGATAAGCGTATGGCATTTTTGTTACATTGCCAGAGCCACTTAGCGCCGGGCTTGCCAGCCTCCTGGGGAAGAACCCTAACCCGAGGTCGGCCCCCGAGGGGCCCCTCCCAAGGAGCCTGGCACCACAATGCCAGGGATTTGGGACCCCCGAGCCCCAGTGCTGGACTCTGCCACCCCGCAAGCACCCAGGGTGCTACGGGCGTTGCCACTCATTCAAGAAGGGAGAACGGGCAAGGCCCTCCGATCCCCCTGTGACCTTCAAAGGCCCCCCCGTGCAAAAACTCTGGCTCCCTCGCTCCTGCTTCCCAGCGCCCTAACCTCGGCCCACCCGTCCTCTCGTGGCAGAGCTGGCGGATCGGGCCTGCGGGCTTCCTGGGGGCTAACCCTATGCCATGTCGCCCCCGAAGGGCCCCTCCCAAGTGGCCTGGCGCTGCATGCCAGGGATTGGGGTCCCCCAAGTCCCACCGCCGGACGCACCGTGCCGCCCTGCCGCCACATGGGGCACTAGGGGCGTCACCAGTCCTTCAGGGCGACAGAACGGGCAGGACCCTGCAAGCCTCCTGTGACCTTCGAAGGCACCCCAAGCCAAAGCGTAAATGCTCTGGCCCACGCCCCCACTCGCCAGCTACCTCACCTCAACCCACACCTCCATTCACCGCACATGGGCGGAACGAGCCTGCCAGCCTCCTGGGGGCTAACCCTAACCCTAGGTCTGCCACCGAGGTGCCCGTCCCAAGGGGCCTGAGGATGCAACGCCGGGTATTAGGGAGCCCCAATCCCCAGCGCCAGAGTCTCCCTGCCGCCCCATCACCACCCGGGCCGCTAGGGGTGCCGCTGGTCATTCAGGGCGGTAGAACGGGCAGGGCCCTCTGAGCCCGTGGCGAACTTCGAAGGCCCCCCCATCCAAAATGCTTGAGCCCACGCTCCTGCTCCTCAGCGCCCTCACCTCGGCCCCCCCCTCCGCTCGCCACAGAGCCGGCGGATGAGGCCTGCACTCCTCCTGGGGGCTACGCAGAACCCTAGGTTGTCCCCTGAGGTGCCCCTCCGAAGGGGCCTGGCACCGCAATGCCTGGGATTGGGGACCCCCGAGCCCCAGCGCCGGACTCACCGTGTCGCCCCCCCCGCCACCCAGGCCGCTAGGAGCACCGTCGGTCATTCAGGGAGGGAGAACGGGCAGATTCCTCCGAGCCCCTGATGACATTCGAAGGCCCCCCTGTGCCAAAACGCTTGGGCCCATGCTCCCGCTCGCCTGCGCCCTCACCTCGGTCCACCCCTCCGCTCGCTGTAGAGCCAGTGGATCTGGACTGCAGGCCTCCTGGGTGTTACCCTAACCATTGGTGGGCCCCCGAGGGGCCCATCCCAGGTTCCTATTGCCGCAACACCAGGGATTGGGGACTCCGGAGCCCAAGCGCCTGACTCACCCTCCCGCCCTACCGCCACCTGGGCCTCTAGGGGCGCCGCCGTTCATTCAGGGAGGGAGAACAGGCAGGGCCCTCTGAGCAACCTGCGACCTTCGAAGGCCCCCCGCACCAAAACGCTTGGCCCCATGCTCCCGCTGGCCAGCGCCCTTACCTCGGCCCTCCCCTCCACTCGCCGCACAGCTGGCGGATCGGGTCTGTGGGCCTTCTGGGGGCTAACCCTAAACCTATGTCGGCCCCCTAGTGGCCCCTCCCAAGGGGCCTGGTGCCGCAACGATGGGGAAAGGGGACTCCTGAGCCCCAGCACCGGACTCACCATGCCCCCCACTGCCACCCGGGTCACTAGGGGCACCGCCGGTCATTCAGGGCGGGAGAATGGGCAGGGCCCTCCGAGCCACCGGTGACATTTGAAGGCCCCCCGTGCCAAAATGCTTCGGCCCACGCTTCTGCTCACCAGTGCCCTCACCTCGGCCAGCCCCTCCGCAAGCCGCACAACCAGCGGATCGGGCCTGGCAGCCTACTGGGGTCTAACCCTAACCCTAGGTTGGCTGTCGAGGGGCCCCTCCAAAGGGGTCTGGCACCAACACGCCGGGGATTGGGGACCCCCGAGCACCAGCGCCGGACTCACCCTGCTGCCCTGCCGAGACCCGGCCCACTAGGGTCGCCATCCTCATTCAGAGTGGGAGAACTTGCAGGGCCCTCCGTGCCCCCTGCGACCTTCGAAGGCAACCCACGCCAAAACGCTAGGGCCCACGCTCCCGCTCACCATTGCCCTCACCTGGGACCCACCCTCCGCTCGCCACACAGCCGTCAGATCGGGCCTGCCAGTCTCCTGGGGGTTAACCCTAACCCTAGTTCAGCCCCTGAGGAGCCCCTCCCAAGGGGACTTGCGCCATCACGCCGGGGATTGGGGACAATCGAGCCCTAGTGCTGGACTTTCACTGCCACCCCGGTCGCCACCCGGGCTGCTAGGGGCACCGCCAGTCCTTCGGGGCAGGAGAAGGGGCAGGGCCCTCCAAGCCCCCCGTGACCTTCGAAGGCCCCCTGCGCCAAAACGCTTGGGCCCACGCTCCCGCTCACCATTGCCCTCACCTCAGCCCGCCCCTCCGCTGGAACACACAGCTGGCGGATAGGGCCTGCTGGGCTCCTGGGGGCTAACCCTAAACCTAGGTCGGCCCCCGAGGGGCCCTTTCCAAGGGTCCTGGCTCCGCCACGCCGGGGATTGGGGACACACGAGCATGAGCACCAGACTCACCCAGCCGCCCCGCCGCCACCCGGGCTTCTAGGGGCGCCGCCACTCATTCAGGGCGGGAGAAGGGGCATGGATCTCTGAGCCCCCGGTGACTTTCGAAGGCCCCCCGCGCCAAAACGCTTGGGCCCACGCTCCCGCTCGCCAGCGCCCTCACCTCTGCCCACCACTCCTCTCGCCGCACAGCCGACAGAATGGGGCTGCCGGCCTCCTTTGGGCTAACCCTAACCCTAGGTAGGCCCCCAAGGTACCACTCCCAAGTGCCTGGCGATGCCACGCTGGGGATTGGGGACCCACGAGCCCTAGCTCCAGACTCACCCTGCCGCCCCGCCATGACCCGGCCCACGAGGGGCAACGTCCTCACAGGGCGAGAGAATAGGCAGGGCCCTCTGAGCCTCCGGTGACCTTCGAAGGCTCCCCGTGCCAAAACGCTTGGGCCCTCACTCCCGCTCCCCAGCGCATTCACGTCAGCCTGCCCTTCCGCTCCATGCACAGCCAGCGGATCAGGCCGCCGGACTCCTGGGGGTAACCCTAAAGCTAGGCAGGACCCAGAGGGGCCCCTCCCAAGGGGCCTGGCGCCACCAAGCCTGAGACTAGGACCATAGGCCCCATCGCCAGACTCACCCTGCCTCCCTGCTGCCACTCCAGCCACAAGGGGCGCCGCTGGTCATTCAGGGCACAAGAATGGACAGGGTCCTCCGAGCCACTGGCGACCTTCGAAGGCTCTCCGTGCCAAAACCCGGGTGCCCACGCTCCCGCTCCCCAGCGCCTTCACCTCGGGCCGCACCTCAGCTCACCGCACAGTGTGTGGTTGGGCCTGACGGTCTCCTGGGGGCTAACCCTAACCCTAGGTCGGCCCCCCAGGGGCCCCTCCCAAGGGTTTTGGTGCCACTACGCCAGGGATCTGGAACCCCAAGCCCCAAAGCCAGACTCACCCTCCCACAACGCTGCCACCCGGGCCGCGAGGGGCGCCGCCGGTCATTCAGGGCGGGAGAACTGACAGGGCCCTGGAGAAACCGGCGACATTTGAAGCCTCCCACCCCAAAATGCAGGGGCCCACAATCCCGCACCCCAGCGCCTTTACCTCGGCCCGCCCACCTCTCACCGCCCAGCCAGAGGATCTGGCCTGCCGGCCTTATGGGGGCTAACTCTAACCCTGGGTCGGCCCACGAGGAGCCCCTCCCAAGGGGCCTGGCACCACAATGCCGGGGATTGGGGATCCCCGAGCCGCAGCCTGGGATTCACCCTGCCGCCCCACTGCCAACGGAGCCGCTAGGGGCCTTGCTGGTTCTTCAGGGCAGGAGAAAGGGCAGGGCCCTCCGAGCCATGGCAACATTCAAAGGCCCAGGACGCCAAAACGCTGGGGCCCAGCTCCCGCTCGCCATCGCCCTCAACTCGGCCTGCATCTCCACTCCTCGCACAGCCGGCGGATCGGGCCTGCCGGCCTCCTGGGCGCTAACCCTATCCCTAGGACGGCCCCGAGGGTCGCATCCTAAGGGGCCTGGCGCCGCAACGCCGGGGATTGGGAACCCCCAAGCCCCAGCGCTGGATGCACCCTGCCGCCCTGCCCCACACGTGCCGCTAGGGGCGCCGCCATTCATTCAGGGTGGGAGAAGGGGCAGGGCCCTTCGAACCCCCGCCGACCTTCGAAGGCGCCCCGAACCAAAACGCTTGGGCCCGGGCTCATGTTCACCAGCACCCTCACCTCGGCCCAATGCTCCGCTCGACGCACAGGCGGTGTATCGGGCCTGCTGGCCTCCTGGGGGCTAACCCTAACTGTAGTTCGGCCACGGAGGGGCCCTTCCCAAGTGGCCTGGCGCCACAACGCCGGGAATGGGGACCCCAACCCAAGTGCCGGTCTCACCCTGCTGCCCTTCAGGCACCGGAGCCTCTAGGGGCCCCGCCGGTCATTCAGAGCGGGAGAACGGGCAGGTCCCTCCGAGCCCCCACTGACCTTCGAAGGGCCCCCGCACTAAAACGCTTGGGCTCATGCTCAGTCTCGCCAGCGCCCTCACCTCGGCCCAACCCTCCGCGTGCCGCACAGCCGCTGATTGGGTCCACCGGCCTCCTGGGGGCTAACCGCAACCCTAGATCGACCCCCGAGGGGCCCCTCCCAAGGGATCTGGCGCCGCAACGCTGGGGATTGGGGACCCCCGAGCCTCAGCACTGGACTCACCCTGCCACCCAGCCGCCACCCGGGGGCTTGGGGTGGTGCCGTTCATTCAGGGCGGGAGCACGGGCAGGGCCCTCCAAGACACGGCGACCTTCAAAGGCCCCCCGCGCCAAAACACCCGGGCCCACGCTCCCGCTCACCAGTGCCCTCACCTCGGTCCGCCACTCCAGTCTCCACACGGCTGGCGAATAGGGCCTGCCGGCATCCTAGGGGCTAAACCTCACCCTAGGTCAGCCTCCGAGGAGCCCCTCCCAAGGGGCCTGGCGCCGCAACGCGGTGGACTGGGGCCCCCGAGCCCTATGCCCGGACTTATATGCCGCCCCGCCGCCACCTGGGCTGCTAGGGGCGCCGCCGGTCATTCAGGGAGGAGAATGGGCAGGGCCCGCCGAGTCCCCGGAGACATTCGAAGGCCCCCGGTGCCAAAACGCTTGGGCCCAGGCTCTTGCTCGCCAGCGCCCTCACCTCGGCCCACCCCTCCGCTCCACGCACAGCGGGCGGATCCCGCCTGCCGGCCTCCCGGGTGCTAACCCTAACCCTAGGTCGGCCACCCAGGGGCCCCTCCCAAGGGTCCTGGTGCCGCTTCGCCGGGGATCGGGAACCTCAAGCCCCAGAGCCACACTCACCCTACCGCAACGCCGCCACCCAGGCCGCTAGGAGCACTGCGGGTCATTCAGGGCGAGAGAAGGGGCAGGGCCTTCCGAGCCCCCGGTGGCCTTCCAAGGCTCCCCGTGCCAAAACGCTGGTGCCCACGCTCCCGCTCCCCAACGCCCTCACCTCGGCCCCGCCCTCCGCTCCCCGGACAGTGGCCGGATCCCACCTGCCGGCCTCCTGGGGGCTAACCCTAACCCTAGGTCAGCCACCCAGGGGCCCCTCCCAAGGGTCCTGGTGCCGCTACACTGGGGATCAGGGACCCCAAGACCCAGAGCCAGACTCACCCTGCCGCCACGTCGCCACCCGGGACGCTAGTGGCGCCGCCCGTCATTCAGGGCGGGAGAAGGGACAGGGCCCTGGAGAAACCGGCGATATTTGAAGCCTCCTGCGCCAAAATGCAGGGGCCCACGCTCCCGATCGCCAGCGCCTTTACCTCGGGCCGCCCACCTCTCGCCGCCCAGCCAGAGGATTGGGCCTGCTGGCCTCCTGGGTGCTAACTCAAAACCTAGGTCCGCCCACGAGGAGCCCCTCCCAAGAGGCCTGGCCCCACAACGCTGGGGATTGGGGATCCACGAGCCGCAGCATGGACTCACCCTGCCACTCCACCGCCAAGGGAGCTGCTAAGGGCACCGTAGGTTCTTCAGGGCAGGAGAACGGGCAGGGCCCTTTGAGCCATGGCAACAGTCGAAGGCCCAGGGCGCCAAAACGCTGGGGACCACGCTCCCGCTCTGCATCACCCTCAACTCGGCCCGCACCTCCGCTCTTCGCAGAGCCAGCGACTCGGGCCTGCCGGCCTCCTGGGAGCTCACCCTAACCCTAGGACAGCCCCTGAAGGTCCCATCCTAAGGGGCCTGGCGCTGCAACGCCAGGGATTGGGGGCCCCCAAGCCCCAGCGCCGGATGCACGCTGCCACCCCAACCCACACAGGCCGCTAGGGGCGCCGCCATTCATTCAGGGTGGGAGAACTGGCAGGGCCCTCCGAACCCCTGCCGACCTTGGAAGGCGCACCGAACCAAAACGCTTGGGCCCAGGCTCATGTTCACCAGCACCCTCACCTCGGCCCAACTCTCCGCTCGACGCACAGGTGGTGTATCGGGCCTGCGGGGCTCCTGGAGGCTAACCCTAACCATAGGTCGGCCACCGAGGGGCACTTCCCAAGGGGCCTGGCGTCGCAACGCTGGGGATGGGGACCCCGAGCTCATGTGCCGCACTCACCCTGCTGCCCTTCAGCCACCCGAGCCGCTAGAGGCCCCGCCGGTCAATCAGGGCAAGAGATCGGGCAGGGCCCTCCGAGCCCACGCTGACCTTTGAAGGCTCCCCGCGCAAAAACGTTGGCTCCCAGGATCCTGCTCGCCAGCGCCCTCACCTAGGCCCACCCCACCGCTTGCTTCAGAGCCGGTGGATAGGGCCTGCCGGGCTCCTGGCAGCTAACCAAAACCCTAGGTCGGCCCTGAGGGGACATCCCAAGCGGCCTGGCTCTGCAATGCTGGGGATTGGTAACTCAGAGCCCCAGAGCCGGACTCACCCTGCCGCACTGTCCCCACCTGGGCCGCTAGGGGCGCCGCGGGTCATAGAGGGCGAGAGAAGGGCAGGGCCTTCTGAGTCCCCGGTGACCTTCAAAGGCTCCCCGTGCCAAAACGCTGGTGCCCACGCTCCCGCTCCCCAGCGCCTTCACCTCGGGCCGCACCTCAGCTCGCCGCACAGTGTGTGGTTGGGCCTGACGGTCTCCTGGGGGCTAACCCTAACCCTAGGTCGGCCCCCCAGGGGCCCCTCCCAAGGGTTTTGGTGCCACTACGCCAGGGATCTGGAACCCCAAGCCCCAAAGCCAGACTCACCCTCCCACAACGCTGCCACCCGGGCCGCGAGGGGCGCCGCCGGTCATTCAGGGCGGGAGAACTGACAGGGCCCTGGAGAAACCGGCGACATTTGAAGCCTCCCACCCCAAAATGCAGGGGCCCACAATCCCGCACCCCAGCGCCTTTACCTCGGCCCGCCCACCTCTCACCGCCCAGCCAGAGGATCTGGCCTGCCGGCCTTATGGGGGCTAACTCTAACCCTGGGTCGGCCCACGAGGAGCCCCTCCCAAGGGGCCTGGCACCACAACGCCGGGGATTGGGGATCCCCGAGCCGCAGCCTGGGATTCACCCTGCCGCCCCACTGCCAACGGAGCCGCTAGGGGCCTTGCTGGTTCTTCAGGGCAGGAGAAAGGGCAGGGCCCTCCGAGCCATGGCAACATTCAAAGGCCCAGGACGCCAAAACGCTGGGGCCCAGCTCCCGCTCGCCATCGCCCTCAACTCGGCCTGCATCTCCACTCCTCGCACAGCCGGCGGATCGGGCCTGCCGGCCTCCTGGGCGCTAACCCTAACCCTAGGACGGCCCCGAGGGTCGCTTCCTAAGGGGCCTGGCGCCGCAACGCCGGGGATTGGGAACCCCCAAGCCCCAGCGCTGGATGCACCCTGCCGCCCTGCCCCACACGTGCCGCTAGGGGCGCCGCCATTCATTCAGGGTGGGAGAACGGGCAGGGCCCTTCGAACCCCCGCCGACCCTCGAAGGCGCCCCGAACCAAAACGCTTGGGCCCGGGCTCATGTTCACCAGCACCCTCACCTCGGCCCAACGCTCCGCTCGACGCACAGGCGGTGTATCGGGCCTGCTGGCCTCCTGGGGGCTAACCCTAACTGTAGTTCGGCCACGGAGGGGCCCTTCCCAAGTGGCCTGGCGCCACAACGCCGGGAATGGGGACCCCAACCCAAGTGCCGGTCTCACCCTGCTGCCCTTCAGGCACCGGAGCCTCTAGGGGCCCCGCCGGTCATTCAGAGCGGGAGAACGGGCAGGTCCCTCCGAGCCCCCACTGACCTTCGAAGGGCCCCCGCACTAAAACGCTTGGGCTCATGCTCAGTCTCGCCAGCGCCCTCACCTCGGCCCAACCCTCCGCGTGCCGCACAGCCGCTGATCGGGTCCACCGGCCTCCTGGGGGCTAACCGCAACCCTAGATCGACCCCCGAGGGGCCCCTCCCAAGGGATCTGGCGCCGCAACGCTGGGGATTGGGGACCCCCGAGCCTCAGCACTGGACTCACCCTGCCACCCAGCCGCCACCCGGGGGCTTGGGGTGGTGCCGTTCATTCAGGGCGGGAGCACGGGCAGGGCCCTCCAAGACACGGCGACCTTCAAAGGCCCCCCGCGCCAAAACACCCGGGCCCACGCTCCCGCTCACCAGTGCCCTCACCTCGGTCCGCCACTCCAGTCTCCACACGGCTGGCGAATAGGGCCTGCCGGCATCCTAGGGGCTAAACCTCACCCTAGGTCAGCCTCCGAGGGGCCCCTCCCAAGGGGCCTGGCGCCGCAACGCGGTGGACTGGGGCCCCCGAGCCCTATGCCCGGACTTACATGCCGCCCCGCCGCCACCTGGGCTGCTAGGGGCGCCGCCGGTCATTCAGGGAGGAGAATGGGCAGGGCCCGCCGAGTCCCCGGAGACATTCGAAGGCCCCCGGTGCCAAAACGCTTGGGCCCAGGCTCTTGCTCGCCAGCGCCCTCACCTCGGCCCGCCCCTCCGCTCCACGCACAGCGGGCGGATCCCGCCTGCCGGCCTCCCGGGTGCTAACCCTAACCCTAGGTCGGCCACCCAGGGGCCCCTCCCAAGGGTCCTGGTGCCGCTTCGCCGGGGATCGGGAACCTCAAGCCCCAGAGCCACACTCACCCTACCGCAACGCCGCCACCCAGGCCGCTAGGAGCACTGCGGGTCATTCAGGGCGAGAGAAGGGGCAGGGCCTTCCGAGCCCCCGGTGGCCTTCCAAGGCTCCCCGTGCCAAAACGCTGGTGCCCACGCTCCCGCTCCCCAACGCCCTCACCTCGGCCCCGCCCTCCGCTCCCCGGACAGTGGCCGGATCCCACCTGCCGGCCTCCTGGGGGCTAACCCTAACCCTAGGTCAGCCACCCAGGGGCCCCTCCCAAGGGTCCTGGTGCCGCTACACTGGGGATCAGGGACCCCAAGACCCAGAGCCAGACTCACCCTGCCGCCACGTCGCCACCCGGGACGCTAGTGGCGCCGCCCGTCATTCAGGGCGGGAGAAGGGACAGGGCCCTGGAGAAACCGGCGATATTTGAAGCCTCCTGCGCCAAAATGCAGGGGCCCACGCTCCCGATCGCCAGCGCCTTTACCTCGGGCCGCCCACCTCTCGCCGCCCAGCCAGAGGATTGGGCCTGCTGGCCTCCTGGGTGCTAACTCAAAACCTAGGTCCGCCCACGAGGAGCCCCTCCCAAGAGGCCTGGCCCCACAACGCTGGGGATTGGGGATCCACGAGCCGCAGCATGGACTCACCCTGCCACTCCACCGCCAAGGGAGCTGCTAAGGGCACCGTAGGTTCTTCAGGGCAGGAGAACGGGCAGGGCCCTTTGAGCCATGGCAACAGTCGAAGGCCCAGGGCGCCAAAACGCTGGGGACCACGCTCCCGCTCTGCATCACCCTCAACTCGGCCCGCACCTCCGCTCTTCGCAGAGCCAGCGACTCGGGCCTGCCGGCCTCCTGGGAGCTCACCCTAACCCTAGGACAGCCCCTGAAGGTCCCTTCCTAAGGGGCCTGGCGCCGCAACGCCAGGGATTGGGGGCCCCCAAGCCCCAGCGCCGGATGCACGCTGCCACCCCAACCCACACAGGCCGCTAGGGGCGCCGCCATTCATTCAGGGTGGGAGAACTGGCAGGGCCCTCCGAACCCCTGCCGACCTTGGAAGGCGCACCGAACCAAAACGCTTGGGCCCAGGCTCATGTTCACCAGCACCCTCACCTCGGCCCAACTCTCCGCTCGACGCACAGGTGGTGTATCGGGCCTGCGGGGCTCCTGGAGGCTAACCCTAACCATAGGTCGGCCACCGAGGGGCACTTCCCAAGGGGCCTGGCGTCGCAACGCTAGGGATGGGGACCCCGAGCTCATGTGCCGCACTCACCCTGCTGCCCTTCAGCCACCCGAGCCGCTAGAGGCCCCGCCGGTCAATCAGGGCAAGAGATCGGGCAGGGCCCTCCGAGCCCACGCTGACCTTTGAAGGCTCCCCGCGCAAAAACGTTGGCTCCCAGGATCCTGCTCGCCAGCGCCCTCACCTAGGCCCACCCCACCGCTTGCTTCAGAGCCGGTGGATAGGGCCTGCCGGGCTCCTGGCAGCTAACCAAAACCCTAGGTCGGCCCTGAGGGGACATCCCAAGCGGCCTGGCTCTGCAATGCTGGGGATTGGTAACTCAGAGCCCCAGAGCCGGACTCACCCTGCCGCACTGTCCCCACCTGGGCCGCTAGGGGCGCCGCGGGTCATAGAGGGCGAGAGAAGGGCAGGGCCTTCTGAGTCCCCGGTGACCTTCAAAGGCTCCCCGTGCCAAAACGCTGGTGCCCACGCTCCCGCTCCCCAGCGCCTTCACCTCGGGCCGCACCTCAGCTCGCCGCACAGTGTGTGGTTGGGCCTGACGGTCTCCTGGGGGCTAACCCTAACCCTAGGTCGGCCCCCCAGGGGCCCCTCCCAAGGGTTTTGGTGCCACTACGCCAGGGATCTGGAACCCCAAGCCCCAAAGCCAGACTCACCCTCCCACAACGCTGCCACCCGGGCCGCGAGGGGCGCCGCCGGTCATTCAGGGCGGGAGAACTGACAGGGCCCTGGAGAAACCGGCGACATTTGAAGCCTCCCACCCCAAAATGCAGGGGCCCACAATCCCGCACCCCAGCGCCTTTACCTCGGCCCGCCCACCTCTCACCGCCCAGCCAGAGGATCTGGCCTGCCGGCCTTATGGGGGCTAACTCTAACCCTGGGTCGGCCCACGAGGAGCCCCTCCCAAGGGGCCTGGCACCACAACGCCGGGGATTGGGGATCCCCGAGCCGCAGCCTGGGATTCACCCTGCCGCCCCACTGCCAACGGAGCCGCTAGGGGCCTTGCTGGTTCTTCAGGGCAGGAGAAAGGGCAGGGCCCTCCGAGCCATGGCAACATTCAAAGGCCCAGGACGCCAAAACGCTGGGGCCCAGCTCCCGCTCGCCATCGCCCTCAACTCGGCCTGCATCTCCACTCCTCGCACAGCCGGCGGATCGGGCCTGCCGGCCTCCTGGGCGCTAACCCTAACCCTAGGACGGCCCCGAGGGTCGCTTCCTAAGGGGCCTGGCGCCGCAACGCCGGGGATTGGGAACCCCCAAGCCCCAGCGCTGGATGCACCCTGCCGCCCTGCCCCACACGTGCCGCTAGGGGCGCCGCCATTCATTCAGGGTGGGAGAACGGGCAGGGCCCTTCGAACCCCCGCCGACCCTCGAAGGCGCCCCGAACCAAAACGCTTGGGCCCGGGCTCATGTTCACCAGCACCCTCACCTCGGCCCAACGCTCCGCTCGACGCACAGGCGGTGTATCGGGCCTGCTGGCCTCCTGGGGGCTAACCCTAACTGTAGTTCGGCCACGGAGGGGCCCTTCCCAAGTGGCCTGGCGCCACAACGCCGGGAATGGGGACCCCAACCCAAGTGCCGGTCTCACCCTGCTGCCCTTCAGGCACCGGAGCCTCTAGGGGCCCCGCCGGTCATTCAGAGCGGGAGAACGGGCAGGTCCCTCCGAGCCCCCACTGACCTTCGAAGGGCCCCCGCACTAAAACGCTTGGGCTCATGCTCAGTCTCGCCAGCGCCCTCACCTCGGCCCAACCCTCCGCGTGCCGCACAGCCGCTGATCGGGTCCACCGGCCTCCTGGGGGCTAACCGCAACCCTAGATCGACCCCCGAGGGGCCCCTCCCAAGGGATCTGGCGCCGCAACGCTGGGGATTGGGGACCCCCGAGCCTCAGCACTGGACTCACCCTGCCACCCAGCCGCCACCCGGGGGCTTGGGGTGGTGCCGTTCATTCAGGGCGGGAGCACGGGCAGGGCCCTCCAAGACACGGCGACCTTCAAAGGCCCCCCGCGCCAAAACACCCGGGCCCACGCTCCCGCTCACCAGTGCCCTCACCTCGGTCCGCCACTCCAGTCTCCACACGGCTGGCGAATAGGGCCTGCCGGCATCCTAGGGGCTAAACCTCACCCTAGGTCAGCCTCCGAGGGGCCCCTCCCAAGGGGCCTGGCGCCGCAACGCGGTGGACTGGGGCCCCCGAGCCCTATGCCCGGACTTACATGCCGCCCCGCCGCCACCTGGGCTGCTAGGGGCGCCGCCGGTCATTCAGGGAGGAGAATGGGCAGGGCCCGCCGAGTCCCCGGAGACATTCGAAGGCCCCCGGTGCCAAAACGCTTGGGCCCAGGCTCTTGCTCGCCAGCGCCCTCACCTCGGCCCGCCCCTCCGCTCCACGCACAGCGGGCGGATCCCGCCTGCCGGCCTCCCGGGTGCTAACCCTAACCCTAGGTCGGCCACCCAGGGGCCCCTCCCAAGGGTCCTGGTGCCGCTTCGCCGGGGATCGGGAACCTCAAGCCCCAGAGCCACACTCACCCTACCGCAACGCCGCCACCCAGGCCGCTAGGAGCACTGCGGGTCATTCAGGGCGAGAGAAGGGGCAGGGCCTTCCGAGCCCCCGGTGGCCTTCCAAGGCTCCCCGTGCCAAAACGCTGGTGCCCACGCTCCCGCTCCCCAACGCCCTCACCTCGGCCCCGCCCTCCGCTCCCCGGACAGTGGCCGGATCCCACCTGCCGGCCTCCTGGGGGCTAACCCTAACCCTAGGTCAGCCACCCAGGGGCCCCTCCCAAGGGTCCTGGTGCCGCTACACTGGGGATCAGGGACCCCAAGACCCAGAGCCAGACTCACCCTGCCGCCACGTCGCCACCCGGGACGCTAGTGGCGCCGCCCGTCATTCAGGGCGGGAGAAGGGACAGGGCCCTGGAGAAACCGGCGATATTTGAAGCCTCCTGCGCCAAAATGCAGGGGCCCACGCTCCCGATCGCCAGCGCCTTTACCTCGGGCCGCCCACCTCTCGCCGCCCAGCCAGAGGATTGGGCCTGCTGGCCTCCTGGGTGCTAACTCAAAACCTAGGTCCGCCCACGAGGAGCCCCTCCCAAGAGGCCTGGCCCCACAACGCTGGGGATTGGGGATCCACGAGCCGCAGCATGGACTCACCCTGCCACTCCACCGCCAAGGGAGCTGCTAAGGGCACCGTAGGTTCTTCAGGGCAGGAGAACGGGCAGGGCCCTTTGAGCCATGGCAACAGTCGAAGGCCCAGGGCGCCAAAACGCTGGGGACCACGCTCCCGCTCTGCATCACCCTCAACTCGGCCCGCACCTCCGCTCTTCGCAGAGCCAGCGACTCGGGCCTGCCGGCCTCCTGGGAGCTCACCCTAACCCTAGGACAGCCCCTGAAGGTCCCTTCCTAAGGGGCCTGGTGCCGCAACGCCAGGGATTGGGGGCCCCCAAGCCCCAGCGCCGGATGCACGCTGCCACCCCAACCCACACAGGCCGCTAGGGGCGCCGCCATTCATTCAGGGTGGGAGAACTGGCAGGGCCCTCCGAACCCCTGCCGACCTTGGAAGGCGCACCGAACCAAAACGCTTGGGCCCAGGCTCATGTTCACCAGCACCCTCACCTCGGCCCAACTCTCCGCTCGACGCACAGGTGGTGTATCGGGCCTGCGGGGCTCCTGGAGGCTAACCCTAACCATAGGTCGGCCACCGAGGGGCACTTCCCAAGGGGCCTGGCGTCGCAACGCTGGGGATGGGGACCCCGAGCTCATGTGCCGCACTCACCCTGCTGCCCTTCAGCCACCCGAGCCGCTAGAGGCCCCGCCGGTCAATCAGGGCAAGAGATCGGGCAGGGCCCTCCGAGCCCACGCTGACCTTTGAAGGCTCCCCGCGCAAAAACGTTGGCTCCCAGGATCCTGCTCGCCAGCGCCCTCACCTAGGCCCACCCCACCGCTTGCTTCAGAGCCGGTGGATAGGGCCTGCCGGGCTCCTGGCAGCTAACCAAAACCCTAGGTCGGCCCTGAGGGGACATCCCAAGCGGCCTGGCTCTGCAATGCTGGGGATTGGTAACTCAGAGCCCCAGAGCCGGACTCACCCTGCCGCACTGTCCCCACCTGGGCCGCTAGGGGCGCCGCGGGTCATAGAGGGCGAGAGAAGGGCAGGGCCTTCTGAGTCCCCGGTGACCTTCAAAGGCTCCCCGTGCCAAAACGCTGGTGCCCACGCTCCCGCTCCCCAGCGCCTTCACCTCGGGCCGCACCTCAGCTCGCCGCACAGTGTGTGGTTGGGCCTGACGGTCTCCTGGGGGCTAACCCTAACCCTAGGTCGGCCCCCCAGGGGCCCCTCCCAAGGGTTTTGGTGCCACTACGCCAGGGATCTGGAACCCCAAGCCCCAAAGCCAGACTCACCCTCCCACAACGCTGCCACCCGGGCCGCGAGGGGCGCCGCTGGTCATTCAGGGCGGGAGAACTGACAGGGCCCTGGAGAAACCGGCGACATTTGAAGCCTCCCACCCCAAAATGCAGGGGCCCACAATCCCGCACCCCAGCGCCTTTACCTCGGCCCGCCCACCTCTCACCGCCCAGCCAGAGGATCTGGCCTGCCGGCCTTATGGGGGCTAACTCTAACCCTGGGTCGGCCCACGAGGAGCCCCTCCCAAGGGGCCTGGCACCACAACGCCGGGGATTGGGGATCCCCGAGCCGCAGCCTGGGATTCACCCTGCCGCCCCACTGCCAACGGAGCCGCTAGGGGCCTTGCTGGTTCTTCAGGGCAGGAGAAAGGGCAGGGCCCTCCGAGCCATGGCAACATTCAAAGGCCCAGGACGCCAAAACGCTGGGGCCCAGCTCCCGCTCGCCATCGCCCTCAACTCGGCCTGCATCTCCACTCCTCGCACAGCCGGCGGATCGGGCCTGCCGGCCTCCTGGGCGCTAACCCTAACCCTAGGACGGCCCCGAGGGTCGCTTCCTAAGGGGACTGGCGCCGCAACGCCGGGGATTGGGAACCCCCAAGCCCCAGCGCTGGATGCACCCTGCCGCCCTGCCCCACACGTGCCGCTAGGGGCGCCGCCATTCATTCAGGGTGGGAGAAAGGGCAGGGCCCTTTGAACCCCCGCCGACCTTCGAAGGCGCCCCGAACCCAAACGCTTGGGCCCGGGCTCATGTTCACCAGCACCCTCACCTCGGCCCAACGCTCCGCTCGATGCACAGGCGGTGTATCGGGCCTGCTGGCCTCCTGGGGGCTAACCCTAACTGTAGTTCGGCCACGGAGGGGCCCTTCCCAAGTGGCCTGGCGCCACAACGCCGGGAATGGGGACCCCAACCCAAGTGCCGGTCTCACCCTGCTGCCCTTCAGGCACCGGAGCCTCTAGGGGCCCCGCCGGTCATTCAGAGCGGGAGAACGGGCAGGTCCCTCCGAGCCCCCACTGACCTTCGAAGGGCCCCCGCACTAAAACGCTTGGGCTCATGCTCAGTCTCGCCAGCGCCCTCACCTCGGCCCAACCCTCCGCGTGCCGCACAGCCGCTGATCGGGTCCACCGGCCTCCTGGGGGCTAACCGCAACCCTAGATCGACCCCCGAGGGGCCCCTCCCAAGGGATCTGGCGCCGCAACGCTGGGGATTGGGGACCCCCGAGCCTCAGCACTGGACTCACCCTGCCACCCAGCCGCCACCCGGGGGCTTGGGGTGGTGCCGTTCATTCAGGGCGGGAGCACGGGCAGGGCCCTCCAAGACACGGCGACCTTCAAAGGCCCCCCGCGCCAAAACACCCGGGCCCACGCTCCCGCTCACCAGTGCCCTCACCTCGGTCCGCCACTCCAGTCTCCACACGGCTGGCGAATAGGGCCTGCCGGCATCCTAGGGGCTAAACCTCACCCTAGGTCAGCCTCCGAGGGGCCCCTCCCAAGGGGCCTGGCGCCGCAACGCGGTGGACTGGGGCCCCCGAGCCCTATGCCCGGACTTACATGCCGCCCCGCCGCCACCTGGGCTGCTAGGGGCGCCGCCGGTCATTCAGGGAGGAGAATGGGCAGGGCCCGCCGAGTCCCCGGAGACATTCGAAGGCCCCCGGTGCCAAAACGCTTGGGCCCAGGCTCTTGCTCGCCAGCGCCCTCACCTCGGCCCGCCCCTCCGCTCCATGCACAGCGGGCGGATCCCGCCTGCCGGCCTCCCGGGTGCTAACCCTAACCCTAGGTCGGCCACCCAGGGGCCCCTCCCAAGGGTCCTGGTGCCGCTTCGCCGGGGATCGGGAACCTCAAGCCCCAGAGCCACACTCACCCTACCGCAACGCCGCCACCCAGGCCGCTAGGAGCACTGCGGGTCATTCAGGGCGAGAGAAGGGGCAGGGCCTTCCGAGCCCCCGGTGGCCTTCCAAGGCTCCCCGTGCCAAAACGCTGGTGCCCACGCTCCCGCTCCCCAACGCCCTCACCTCGGCCCCGCCCTCCGCTCCCCGGACAGTGGCCGGATCCCACCTGCCGGCCTCCTGGGGGCTAACCCTAACCCTAGGTCAGCCACCCAGGGGCCCCTCCCAAGGGTCCTGGTGCCGCTACACTGGGGATCAGGGACCCCAAGACCCAGAGCCAGACTCACCCTGCCGCCACGTCGCCACCCGGGACGCTAGTGGCGCCGCCCGTCATTCAGGGCGGGAGAAGGGACAGGGCCCTGGAGAAACCGGCGATATTTGAAGCCTCCTGCGCCAAAATGCAGGGGCCCACGCTCCCGATCGCCAGCGCCTTTACCTCGGGCCGCCCACCTCTCGCCGCCCAGCCAGAGGATTGGGCCTGCTGGCCTCCTGGGTGCTAACTCTAAACCTAGGTCCGCCCACGAGGAGCCCCTCCCAAGAGGCCTGGCCCCACAACGCTGGGGATTGGGGATCCACGAGCCGCAGCATGGACTCACCCTGCCACTCCACCGCCAAGGGAGCTGCTAAGGGCACCGTAGGTTCTTCAGGGCAGGAGAACGGGCAGGGCCCTTTGAGCCATGGCAACAGTCGAAGGCCCAGGGCGCCAAAACGCTGGGGACCACGCTCCCGCTCTGCATCACCCTCAACTCGGCCCGCACCTCCGCTCTTCGCAGAGCCAGCGACTCGGGCCTGCCGGCCTCCTGGGAGCTCACCCTAACCCTAGGACAGCCCCTGAAGGTCCCTTCCTAAGGGGCCTGGTGCCGCAACGCCAGGGATTGGGGGCCCCCAAGCCCCAGCGCCGGATGCACGCTGCCACCCCAACCCACACAGGCCGCTAGGGGCGCCGCCATTCATTCAGGGTGGGAGAACTGGCAGGGCCCTCCGAACCCCTGCCGACCTTGGAAGGCGCACCGAACCAAAACCGCTTGGGCCCAGGCTCATGTTCACCAGCACCCTCACCTCGGCCCAACTCTCCGCTCGACGCACAGGTTGGTTGTATCGGGCCTGCGGGGCTCCTGGAGGGCTAACCCTAACCATAGGTCGGCCACCGAGGGGCACTTCCCAAGGGGGCCTGGCGTCGCAACGCTGGGGATGGGGACCCCGAGCTCATGTGCCGCACTCACCCTGCTGCCCTTCAGCCACCCGAGCCGCTAGAGGCCCCGCCGGTCAATCAGGGCAAGAGATCGGTGCAGGGCCCTCCGAGCCCACGCTGACCTTTGAAGGCTCCCCGCGCAAAAACGTTGGCTCCCAGGATCCTGCTCGCCAGCGCCCTCACCTAGGCCCACCCCACCGCTTGCTTCAGAGCCGGTGGATAGGGCCTGCCGGGCTCCTGGCAGCTAACCAAAACCCTAGGTCGGCCCTGAGGGGACATCCCAAGCGGCCTGGCTCTGCAATGCTGGGGATTGGTAACTCAGAGCCCCAGAGCCGGACTCACCCTGCCGCACTGTCCCCACCTGGGCCGCTAGGGGCGCCGCGGGTCATAGAGGGCGAGAGAAGGGCAGGGCCTTCTGAGTCCCCGGTGACCTTCAAAGGCTCCCCGTGCCAAAACGCTGGTGCCCACGCTCCCGCTCCCCAGCGCCTTCACCTCGGGCCGCACCTCAGCTCGCCGCACAGTGTGTGGTTGGGCCTGACGGTCTCCTGGGGGCTAACCCTAACCCTAGGTCGGCCCCCCAGGGGCCCCTCCCAAGGGTTTTGGTGCCACTACGCCAGGGATCTGGAACCCCAAGCCCCAAAGCCAGACTCACCCTCCCACAACGCTGCCACCCCGGGCCGCGAGGGGCGCCGCCGGTCATTCAGGGCGGGAGAACTGACAGGGCCCTGGAGAAACCGGCGACATTTGAAGCCTCCCACCCCAAAATGCAGGGGCCCACAATCCCGCACCCCAGCGCCTTTACCTCGGCCCGCCCACCTCTCACCGCCCAGCCAGAGGATCTGGCCTGCCGGCCTTATGGGGGCTAACTCTAACCCTGGGTCGGCCCACGAGGAGCCCCTCCCAAGGGGCCTGGCACCACAACGCCGGGGATTGGGGATCCCCGAGCCGCAGCCTGGGATTCACCCTGCCGCCCCACTGCCAACGGAGCCGCTAGGGGCCTTGCTGGTTCTTCAGGGCAGGAGAAAGGGCAGGGCCCTCCGAGCCATGGCAACATTCAAAGGCCCAGGACGCCAAAACGCTGGGGCCCAGCTCCCGCTCGCCATCGCCCTCAACTCGGCCTGCATCTCCACTCCTCGCACAGCCGGCGGATCGGGCCTGCCGGCCTCCTGGGCGCTAACCCTAACCCTAGGACGGCCCCGAGGGTCGCTTCCTAAGGGGCCTGGCGCCGCAACGCCGGGGATTGGGAACCCCCAAGCCCCAGCGCTGGATGCACCCTGCCGCCCTGCCCCACACGTGCCGCTAGGGGCGCCGCCATTCATTCAGGGTGGGAGAACGGGCAGGGCCCTTCGAACCCCCGCCGACCTTCGAAGGCGCCCCGAACCAAAACGCTTGGGCCCGGGCTCATGTTCACCAGCACCCTCACCTCGGCCCAACGCTCCGCTCGACGCACAGGCGGTGTATCGGGCCTGCTGGCCTCCTGGGGGCTAACCCTAACTGTAGTTCGGCCACGGAGGGGCCCTTCCCAAGTGGCCTGGCGCCACAACGCCGGGAATGGGGACCCCAACCCAAGTGCCGGTCTCACCCTGCTGCCCTTCAGGCACCGGAGCCTCTAGGGGCCCCGCCGGTCATTCAGAGCGGGAGAACGGGCAGGTCCCTCCGAGCCCCCACTGACCTTCGAAGGGCCCCCGCACTAAAACGCTTGGGCTCATGCTCAGTCTCGCCAGCGCCCTCACCTCGGCCCAACCCTCCGCGTGCCGCACAGCCGCTGATCGGGTCCACCGGCCTCCTGGGGGCTAACCGCAACCCTAGATCGACCCCCGAGGGGCCCCTCCCAAGGGATCTGGCGCCGCAACGCTGGGGATTGGGGACCCCCGAGCCTCAGCACTGGACTCACCCTGCCACCCAGCCGCCACCCGGGGGCTTGGGGTGGTGCCGTTCATTCAGGGCGGGAGCACGGGCAGGGCCCTCCAAGACACGGCGACCTTCAAAGGCCCCCCGCGCCAAAACACCCGGGCCCACGCTCCCGCTCACCAGTGCCCTCACCTCGGTCCGCCACTCCAGTCTCCACACGGCTGGCGAATAGGGCCTGCCGGCATCCTAGGGGCTAAACCTCACCCTAGGTCGGCCACCCAGGGGCCCCTCCCAAGGGTCCTGGTGCCGCTTCGCCGGGGATCGGGAACCTCAAGCCCCAGAGCCACACTCACCCTACCGCAACGCCGCCACCCAGGCCGCTAGGAGCACTGCGGGTCATTCAGGGCGAGAGAAGGGGCAGGGCCTTCCGAGCCCCCGGTGGCCTTCCAAGGCTCCCCGTGCCAAAACGCTGGTGCCCACGCTCCCGCTCCCCAACGCCCTCACCTCGGCCCCGCCCTCCGCTCCCCCGGACAGTGGCCGGATCCCACCTGCCGGCCTCCTGGGGGCTAACCCTAACCCTAGGTCAGCCACCCAGGGGCCCCTCCCAAGGGTCCTGGTGCCGCTACACTGGGGATCAGGGACCCCAAGACCCAGAGCCAGACTCACCCTGCCGCCACGTCGCCACCCGGGACGCTAGTGGCGCCGCCCGTCATTCAGGGCGGGAGAAGGGACAGGGCCCTGGAGAAACCGGCGATATTTGAAGCCTCCTGCGCCAAAATGCAGGGGCCCACGCTCCCGATCGCCAGCGCCTTTACCTCGGGCCGCCCACCTCTCGCCGCCCAGCCAGAGGATTGGGCCTGCTGGCCTCCTGGGTGCTAACTCTAAACCTAGGTCCGCCCACGAGGAGCCCCTCCCAAGAGGCCTGGCCCCACAACGCTGGGGATTGGGGATCCACGAGCCGCAGCATGGACTCACCCTGCCACTCCACCGCCAAGGGAGCTGCTAAGGGCACCGTAGGTTCTTCAGGGCAGGAGAACGGGCAGGGCCCTTTGAGCCATGGCAACAGTCGAAGGCCCAGGGCGCCAAAACGCTGGGGACCACGCTCCCGCTCTGCATCACCCTCAACTCGGCCCGCACCTCCGCTCTTCGCAGAGCCAGCGACTCGGGCCTGCCGGCCTCCTGGGAGCTCACCCTAACCCTAGGACAGCCCCTGAAGGTCCCTTCCTAAGGGGCCTGGCGCCGCAACGCCAGGGATTGGGGGCCCCCAAGCCCCAGCGCCGGATGCACGCTGCCACCCCAACCCACACAGGCCGCTAGGGGCGCCGCCATTCATTCAGGGTGGGAGAACTGGCAGGGCCCTCCGAACCCCTGCCGACCTTCGAAGGCGCACCGAACCAAAACGCTTGGGCCCAGGCTCATGTTCACCAGCACCCTCACCTCGGCCCAACTCTCCGCTCGACGCACAGGTGGTGTATCGGGCCTGCGGGGCTCCTGGAGGCTAACCCTAACCATAGGTCGGCCACCGAGGGGCACTTCCCAAGGGGCCTGGCGTCGCAACGCTGGGGATGGGGACCCCGAGCTCATGTGCCGCACTCACCCTGCTGCCCTTCAGCCACCCGAGCCGCTAGAGGCCCCGCCGGTCAATCAGGGCAAGAGATCGGGCAGGGCCCTCCGAGCCCACGCTGACCTTTGAAGGCTCCCCGCGCAAAAACGTTGGCTCCCAGGATCCTGCTCGCCAGCGCCCTCACCTAGGCCCACCCCACCGCTTGCTTCAGAGCCGGTGGATAGGGCCTGCCGGGCTCCTGGCAGCTAACCAAAACCCTAGGTCGGCCCTGAGGGGACATCCCAAGCGGCCTGGCTCTGCAATGCTGGGGATTGGTAACTCAGAGCCCCAGAGCCGGACTCACCCTGCCGCACTGTCCCCACCTGGGCCGCTAGGGGCGCCGCGGGTCATAGAGGGCGAGAGAAGGGCAGGGCCTTCTGAGTCCCCGGTGACCTTCAAAGGCTCCCCGTGCCAAAACGCTGGTGCCCACGCTCCCGCTCCCCAGCGCCTTCACCTCGGGCCGCACCTCAGCTCGCCGCACAGTGTGTGGTTGGGCCTGACGGTCTCCTGGGGGCTAACCCTAACCCTAGGTCGGCCCCCCAGGGGCCCCTCCCAAGGGTTTTGGTGCCACTACGCCAGGGATCTGGAACCCCAAGCCCCAAAGCCAGACTCACCCTCCCACAACGCTGCCACCCGGGCCGCGAGGGGCGCCGCCGGTCATTCAGGGCGGGAGAACTGACAGGGCCCTGGAGAAACCGGCGACATTTGAAGCCTCCCACCCCAAAATGCAGGGGCCCACAATCCCGCACCCCAGCGCCTTTACCTCGGCCCGCCCACCTCTCACCGCCCAGCCAGAGGATCTGGCCTGCCGGCCTTATGGGGGCTAACTCTAACCCTGGGTCGGCCCACGAGGAGCCCCTCCCAAGGGGCCTGGCACCACAACGCCGGGGATTGGGGATCCCCGAGCCGCAGCCTGGGATTCACCCTGCCGCCCCACTGCCAACGGAGCCGCTAGGGGCCTTGCTGGTTCTTCAGGGCAGGAGAAAGGGCAGGGCCCTCCGAGCCATGGCAACATTCAAAGGCCCAGGACGCCAAAACGCTGGGGCCCAGCTCCCGCTCGCCATCGCCCTCAACTCGGCCTGCATCTCCACTCCTCGCACAGCCGGCGGATCGGGCCTGCCGGCCTCCTGGGCGCTAACCCTAACCCTAGGACGGCCCCGAGGGTCGCTTCCTAAGGGGCCTGGCGCCGCAACGCCGGGGATTGGGAACCCCCAAGCCCCAGCGCTGGATGCACCCTGCCGCCCTGCCCCACACGTGCCGCTAGGGGAGCCGCCATTCATTCAGGGTGGGAGAACGGGCAGGGCCCTTCGAACCCCCGCCGACCTTCGAAGGCGCCCCGAACCAAAACGCTTGGGCCCGGGCTCATGTTCACCAGCACCCTCACCTCGGCCCAACGCTCCGCTCGACGCACAGGCGGTGTATCGGGCCTGCTGGCCTCCTGGGGGCTAACCCTAACTGTAGTTCGGCCACGGAGGGGCCCTTCCCAAGTGGCCTGGCGCCACAACGCCGGGAATGGGGACCCCAACCCAAGTGCCGGTCTCACCCTGCTGCCCTTCAGGCACCGGAGCCTCTAGGGGCCCCGCCGGTCATTCAGAGCGGGAGAACGGGCAGGTCCCTCCGAGCCCCCACTGACCTTCGAAGGGCCCCCCGCACTAAAACGCTTGGGCTCATGCTCAGTCTCGCCAGCGCCCTCACCTCGGCCCAACCCTCCGCGTGCCGCACAGCCGCTGATCGGGTCCACCGGCCTCCTGGGGGCTAACCGCAACCCTAGATCGACCCCCGAGGGGCCCCTCCCAAGGGATCTGGCGCCGCAACGCTGGGGATTGGGGACCCCCGAGCCTCAGCACTGGACTCACCCTGCCACCCAGCCGCCACCCGGGGGCTTGGGGTGGTGCCGTTCATTCAGGGCGGGAGCACGGGCAGGGCCCTCCAAGACACGGCGACCTTCAAAGGCCCCCCGCGCCAAAACACCCGGGCCCACGCTCCCGCTCACCAGTGCCCTCACCTCGGTCCGCCACTCCAGTCTCCACACGGCTGGCGAATAGGGCCTGCCGGCATCCTAGGGGCTAAACCTCACCCTAGGTCAGCCTCCGAGGGGCCCCTCCCAAGGGGCCTGGCGCCGCAACGCGGTGGACTGGGGCCCCCGAGCCCTATGCCCGGACTTACATGCCGCCCCGCCGCCACCTGGGCTGCTAGGGGCGCCGCCGGTCATTCAGGGAGGAGAATGGGCAGGGCCCGCCGAGTCCCCGGAGACATTCGAAGGCCCCCGGTGCCAAAACGCTTGGGCCCAGGCTCTTGCTCGCCAGCGCCCTCACCTCGGCCCGCCCCTCCGCTCCACGCACAGCGGGCGGATCCCGCCTGCCGGCCTCCCGGGTGCTAACCCTAACCCTAGGTCGGCCACCCAGGGGCCCCTCCCAAGGGTCCTGGTGCCGCTTCGCCGGGGATCGGGAACCTCAAGCCCCAGAGCCACACTCACCCTACCGCAACGCCGCCACCCAGGCCGCTAGGAGCACTGCGGGTCATTCAGGGCGAGAGAAGGGGCAGGGCCTTCCGAGCCCCCGGTGGCCTTCCAAGGCTCCCCGTGCCAAAACGCTGGTGCCCACGCTCCCGCTCCCCAACGCCCTCACCTCGGCCCCGCCCTCCGCTCCCCGGACAGTGGCCGGATCCCACCTGCCGGCCTCCTGGGGGCTAACCCTAACCCTAGGTCAGCCACCCAGGGGCCCCTCCCAAGGGTCCTGGTGCCGCTACACTGGGGATCAGGGACCCCAAGACCCAGAGCCAGACTCACCCTGCCGCCACGTCGCCACCCGGGACGCTAGTGGCGCCGCCCGTCATTCAGGGCGGGAGAAGGGACAGGGCCCTGGAGAAACCGGCGATATTTGAAGCCTCCTGCGCCAAAATGCAGGGGCCCACGCTCTCGATCGCCAGCGCCTTTACCTCGGGCCGCCCACCTCTCGCCGCCCAGCCAGAGGATTGGGCCTGCTGGCCTCCTGGGTGCTAACTCAAAACCTAGGTCCGCCCACGAGGAGCCCCTCCCAAGAGGCCTGGCCCCACAACGCTGGGGATTGGGGATCCACGAGCCGCAGCATGGACTCACCCTGCCACTCCACCGCCAAGGGAGCTGCTAAGGGCACCGTAGGTTCTTCAGGGCAGGAGAACGGGCAGGGCCCTTTGAGCCATGGCAACAGTCGAAGGCCCAGGGCGCCAAAACGCTGGGGACCACGCTCCCGCTCTGCATCACCCTCAACTCGGCCCGCACCTCCGCTCTTCGCAGAGCCAGCGACTCGGGCCTGCCAGCCTCCTGGGAGCTCACCCTAACCCTAGGACAGCCCCTGAAGGTCCCTTCCTAAGGGGCCTGGCGCCGCAACGCCAGGGATTGGGGGCCCCCAAGCCCCAGCGCCGGATGCACGCTGCCACCCCAACCCACACAGGCCGCTAGGGGCGCCGCCATTCATTCAGGGTGGGAGAACTGGCAGGGCCCTCCGAACCCCTGCCGACCTTGGAAGGCGCACCGAACCAAAACGCTTGGGCCCAGGCTCATGTTCACCAGCACCCTCACCTCGGCCCAACTCTCCGCTCGACGCACAGGTGGTGTATCGGGCCTGCGGGGCTCCTGGAGGCTAACCCTAACCATAGGTCGGCCACCGAGGGGCACTTCCCAAGGGGCCTGGCGTCGCAACGCTGGGGATGGGGACCCCGAGCTCATGTGCCGCACTCACCCTGCTGCCCTTCAGCCACCCGAGCCGCTAGAGGCCCCGCCGGTCAATCAGGGCAAGAGATCGGGCAGGGCCCTCCGAGCCCACGCTGACCTTTGAAGGCTCCCCGCGCAAAAACGTTGGCTCCCAGGATCCTGCTCGCCAGCGCCCTCACCTAGGCCCACCCCACCGCTTGCTTCAGAGCCGGTGGATAGGGCCTGCCGGGCTCCTGGCAGCTAACCAAAACCCTAGGTCGGCCCTGAGAGGACATCCCAAGCGGCCTGGCTCTGCAATGCTGGGGATTGGTAACTCAGAGCCCCAGAGCCGGACTCACCCTGCCGCACTGTCCCCACCTGGGCCGCTAGGGGCGCCGCGGGTCATAGAGGGCGAGAGAAGGGCAGGGCCTTCTGAGTCCCCGGTGACCTTCAAAGGCTCCCCGTGCCAAAACGCTGGTGCCCACGCTCCCGCTCCCCAGCGCCTTCACCTCGGGCCGCACCTCAGCTCGCCGCACAGTGTGTGGTTGGGCCTGACGGTCTCCTGGGGGCTAACCCTAACCCTAGGTCGGCCCCCCAGGGGCCCCTCCCAAGGGTTTTGGTGCCACTACGCCAGGGATCTGGAACCCCAAGCCCCAAAGCCAGACTCACCCTCCCACAACGCTGCCACCCGGGCCGCGAGGGGCGCCGCCGGTCATTCAGGGCGGGAGAACTGACAGGGCCCTGGAGAAACCGGCGACATTTGAAGCCTCCCACCCCAAAATGCAGGGGCCCACAATCCCGCACCCCAGCGCCTTTACCTCGGCCCGCCCACCTCTCACCGCCCAGCCAGAGGATCTGGCCTGCCGGCCTTATGGGGGCTAACTCTAACCCTGGGTCGGCCCACGAGGAGCCCCTCCCAAGGGGCCTGGCACCACAACGCCGGGGATTGGGGATCCCCGAGCCGCAGCCTGGGATTCACCCTGCCGCCCCACTGCCAACGGAGCCGCTAGGGGCCTTGCTGGTTCTTCAGGGCAGGAGAAAGGGCAGGGCCCTCCGAGCCATGGCAACATTCAAAGGCCCAGGACGCCAAAACGCTGGGGCCCAGCTCCCGCTCGCCATCGCCCTCAACTCGGCCTGCATCTCCACTCCTCGCACAGCCGGCGGATCGGGCCTGCCGGCCTCCTGGGCGCTAACCCTAACCCTAGGACGGCCCCGAGGGTCGCTTCCTAAGGGGCCTGGCGCCGCAACGCCGGGGATTGGGAACCCCCAAGCCCCAGCGCTGGATGCACCCTGCCGCCCTGCCCCACACGTGCCGCTAGGGGCGCCGCCATTCATTCAGGGTGGGAGAAGGGGCAGGGCCCTTCGAACCCCCGCCGACCTTCGAAGGCGCCCCGAACCAAAACGCTTGGGCCCGGGCTCATGTTCACCAGCACCCTCACCTCGGCCCAACGCTCCGCTCGACGCACAGGCGGTGTATCGGGCCTGCTGGCCTCCTGGGGGCTAACCCTAACTGTAGTTCGGCCACGGAGGGGCCCTTCCCAAGTGGCCTGGCGCCACAACGCCGGGAATGGGGACCCCAACCCAAGTGCCGGTCTCACCCTGCTGCCCTTCAGGCACCGGAGCCTCTAGGGGCCCCGCCGGTCATTCAGAGCGGGAGAACGGGCAGGTCCCTCCGAGCCCCCACTGACCTTCGAAGGGCCCCCGCACTAAAACGCTTGGGCTCATGCTCAGTCTCGCCAGCGCCCTCACCTCGGCCCAACCCTCCGCGTGCCGCACAGCCGCTGATCGGGTCCACCGGCCTCCTGGGGGCTAACCGCAACCCTAGATCGACCCCCGAGGGGCCCCTCCCAAGGGATCTGGCGCCGCAACGCTGGGGATTGGGGACCCCCGAGCCTCAGCACTGGACTCACCCTGCCACCCAGCCGCCACCCGGGGGCTTGGGGTGGTGCCGTTCATTCAGGGCGGGAGCACGGGCAGGGCCCTCCAAGACACGGCGACCTTCAAAGGCCCCCCGCGCCAAAACACCCGGGCCCACGCTCCCGCTCACCAGTGCCCTCACCTCGGTCCGCCACTCCAGTCTCCACACGGCTGGCGAATAGGGCCTGCCGGCATCCTAGGGGCTAAACCTCACCCTAGGTCAGCCTCCGAGGGGCCCCTCCCAAGGGGCCTGGCGCCGCAACGCGGTGGACTGGGGCCCCCGAGCCCTATGCCCGGACTTACATGCCGCCCCGCCGCCACCTGGGCTGCTAGGGGCGCCGCCGGTCATTCAGGGAGGAGAATGGGCAGGGCCCGCAGAGTCCCCGGAGACATTTGAAGGCCCCCGGTGCCAAAACGCTTGGGCCCAGGCTCTTGCTCGCCAGCGCCCTCACCTCGGCCCGCCCCTCCGCTCCACGCACAGTGGGCGGATCCCGCCTGCCGGCCTCCCGGGTGCTAACCCTAACCCTAGGTCGGCCACCCAGGGGCCCCTCCCAACGGTCCTGGTGCCGCTTCGCCGGGGATCGGGAACCTCAAGCCCCAGAGCCACACTCACCCTACCGCAACGCCGCCACCCAGGCCGCTAGGAGCACTGCGGGTCATTCAGGGCGAGAGAAGGGGCAGGGCCTTCCGAGCCCCCGGTGGCCTTCCAAGGCTCCCCGTGCCAAAACGCTGGTGCCCACGCTCCCGCTCCCCAACGCCCTCACCTCGGCCCCGCCCTCCGCTCCCCGGACAGTGGCCGGATCCCACCTGCCGGCCTCCTGGGGGCTAACCCTAACCCTAGGTCAGCCACCCAGGGGCCCCTCCCAA
The DNA here is from genome assembly GCF_024610735.1 of Ursus americanus. Lineage (NCBI taxonomy): Eukaryota > Metazoa > Chordata > Mammalia > Carnivora > Ursidae > Ursus > Ursus americanus. The sequence goes on along the minus strand of NW_028273688.1, from coordinate 342,715 downwards.
GGGTCCTGGTGCCGCTACACTGGGGATCAGGGACCCCAAGACCCAGAGCCAGACTCACCCTGCCGCCACGTCGCCACCCGGGACGCTAGTGGCACCGCCCGTCATTCAGGGCGGGAGAAGGGACAGGGCCCTGGAGAAACCGGCGATATTTGAAGCCTCCTGCGCCAAAATGCAGGGGCCCACGCTCCCGATCGCCAGCGCCTTTACCTCGGGCCGCCCACCTCTCGCCGCCCAGCCAGAGGATTGGGCCTGCTGGCCTCCTGGGTGCTAACTCTAAACCTAGGTCCGCCCACGAGGAGCCCCTCCCAAGAGGCCTGGCCCCACAACGCTGGGGATTGGGGATCCACGAGCCGCAGCATGGACTCACCCTGCCACTCCACCGCCAAGGGAGCTGCTAAGGGCACCGTAGGTTCTTCAGGGCAGGAGAACGGGCAGGGCCCTTTGAGCCATGGCAACAGTCGAAGGCCCAGGGCGCCAAAACGCTGGGGACCACGCTCCCGCTCTGCATCACCCTCAACTCGGCCCGCACCTCCGCTCTTCGCAGAGCCAGCGACTCGGGCCTGCCGGCCTCCTGGGAGCTCACCCTAACCCTAGGACAGCCCCTGAAGGTCCCTTCCTAAGGGGCCTGGCGCTGCAACGCCAGGGATTGGGGGACCCCAAGCCCCAGCGCCGGATGCACGCTGCCACCCCAACCCACACAGGCCGCTAGGGGCGCCGCCATTCATTCAGGGTGGGAGAACTGGCAGGGCCCTCCGAACCCCTGCCGACCTTGGAAGGCGCACCGAACCAAAACGCTTGGGCCCAGGCTCATGTTCACCAGCACCCTCACCTCGGCCCAACTCTCCGCTCGACGCACAGGTGGTGTATCGGGCCTGCGGGGCTCCTGGAGGCTAACCCTAACCATAGGTCGGCCACCGAGGGGCACTTCCCAAGGGGCCTGGTGTCGCAACACTGGGGATGGGGACCGCGAGCTCATGTGCCGCACTCACCCTGCTGCCCTTCAGCCACCCGAGCCGCTAGAGGCCCCGCCGGTCAATCAGGGCAAGAGATCGGGCAGGGCCCTCCGAGCCCACGCTGACCTTTGAAGGCTCCCCGCGCAAAAACGTTGGCTCCCAGGATCCTGCTCGCCAGCGCCCTCACCTAGGCCCACCCCACCGCTTGCTTCAGAGCCGGTGGATAGGGCCTGCCGGGCTCCTGGCAGCTAACCAAAACCCTAGGTCGGCCCTGAGGGGACATCCCAAGCGGCCTGGCTCTGCAATGCTGGGGATTGGTAACTCAGAGCCCCAGAGCCGGACTCACCCTGCCGCACTGTCCCCACCTGGGCCGCTAGGGGCGCCGCGGGTCATAGAGGGCGAGAGAAGGGCAGGGCCTTCTGAGTCCCCGGTGACCTTCAAAGGCTCCCCGTGCCAAAACGCTGGTGCCCACGCTCCCGCTCCCCAGCGCCTTCACCTCGGGCCGCACCTCAGCTCGCCGCACAGTGTGTGGTTGGGCCTGACGGTCTCCTGGGGGCTAACCCTAACCCTAGGTCGGCCCCCCAGGGGCCCCTCCCAAGGGTTTTGGTGCCACTACGACAGGGATCTGGAACCCCAAGCCCCAAAGCCAGACTCACCCTCCCACAACGCTGCCACCCGGGCCGCGAGGGGCGCCGCCGGTCATTCAGGGCGGGAGAACTGACAGGGCCCTGGAGAAACCGGCGACATTTGAAGCCTCCCACCCCAAAATGCAGGGACCCACAATCCCGCACCCCAGCGCCTTTACCTCGGCCCGCCCACCTCTCACCGCCCAGCCAGAGGATCTGGCCTGCCGGCCTTATGGGGGCTAACTCTAACCCTGGGTCGGCCCACGAGGAGCCCCTCCCAAGGGGCCTGGCACCACAACGCCGGGGATTGGGGATCCCCGAGCCGCAGCCTGGGATTCACCCTGCCGCCCCACTGCCAACGGAGCCGCTAGGGGCCTTGCTGGTTCTTCAGGGCAGGAGAAAGGGCAGGGCCCTCCGAGCCATGGCAACATTCAAAGGCCCAGGACGCCAAAACGCTGGGGCCCAGCTCCCGCTCGCCATCGCCCTCAACTCGGCCTGCATCTCCACTCCTCGCACAGCCGGCGGATCGGGCCTGCCGGCCTCCTGGGCGCTAACCCTAACCCTAGGACGGCCCCGAGGGTCGCTTCCTAAGGGGCCTGGCGCCGCAACGCCGGGGATTGGGAACCCCCAAGCCCCAGCGCTGGATGCACCCTGCCGCCCTGCCCCACACGTGCCGCTAGGGGCGCCGCCATTCATTCAGGGTGGGAGAAAGGGCAGGGCCCTTCGAACCCCCGCCGACCTTCGAAGGCGCCCCGAACCAAAACGCTTGGGCCCGGGCTCATGTTCACCAGCACCCTCACCTCGGCCCAACGCTCCGCTCGACGCACAGGCGGTGTATCGGGCCTGCTGGCCTCCTGGGGGCTAACCCTAACTGTAGTTCGGCCACGGAGGGGCCCTTCCCAAGTGGCCTGGCGCCACAACGCCGGGAATGGGGACCCCAACCCAAGTGCCGGTCTCACCCTGCTGCCCTTCAGGCACCGGAGCCTCTAGGGGCCCCGCCGGTCATTCAGAGCGGGAGAACGGGCAGGTCCCTCCGAGCCCCCACTGACCTTCGAAGGGCCCCCGCACTAAAACGCTTGGGCTCATGCTCAGTCTCGCCAGCGCCCTCACCTCGGCCCAACCCTCCGCGTGCCGCACAGCCGCTGATCGGGTCCACCGGCCTCCTGGGGGCTAACCGCAACCCTAGATCGACCCCCGAGGGGCCCCTCCCAAGGGATCTGGCGCCGCAACGCTGGGGATTGGGGACCCCCGAGCCTCAGCACTGGACTCACCCTGCCACCCAGCCGCCACCCGGGGGCTTGGGGTGGTGCCGTTCATTCAGGGCGGGAGCACGGGCAGGGCCCTCCAAGACACGGCGACCTTCAAAGGCCCCCCGCGCCAAAACACCCGGGCCCACGCTCCCGCTCACCAGTGCCCTCACCTCGGTCCGCCACTCCAGTCTCCACACGGCTGGCGAATAGGGCCTGCCGGCATCCTAGGGGCTAAACCTCACCCTAGGTCAGCCTCCGAGGGGCCCCTCCCAAGGGGCCTGGCGCCGCAACGCGGTGGACTGGGGCCCCCGAGCCCTATGCCCGGACTTACATGCCGCCCCGCCGCCACCTGGGCTGCTAGGGGCGCCGCCGGTCATTCAGGGAGGAGAATGGGCAGGGCCCGCCGAGTCCCCGGAGACATTCGAAGGCCCCCGGTGCCAAAACGCTTGGGCCCAGGCTCTTGCTCGCCAGCGCCCTCACCTCGGCCCGCCCCTCCGCTCCACGCACAGCGGGCGGATCCCGCCTGCCGGCCTCCCGGGTGCTAACCCTAACCCTAGGTCGGCCACCCAGGGGCCCCTCCCAAGGGTCCTGGTGCCGCTTCGCCGGGGATCGGGAACCTCAAGCCCCAGAGCCACACTCACCCTACCGCAACGCCGCCACCCAGGCCGCTAGGAGCACTGCAGGTCATTCAGGGCGAGAGAAGGGGCAGGGCCTTCCGAGCCCCCGGTGGCCTTCCAAGGCTCCCCGTGCCAAAACGCTGGTGCCCACGCTCCCGCTCCCCAACGCCCTCACCTCGGCCCCGCCCTCCGCTCCCCGGACAGTGGCCGGATCCCACCTGCCGGCCTCCTGGGGGCTAACCCTAACCCTAGGTCAGCCACCCAGGGGCCCCTCCCAAGGGTCCTGGTGCTGCTACACTGGGGATCAGGGAACCCAAGACCCAGAGCCAGACTCACCCTGCCGCCACGTCGCCACCCGGGACGCTAGTGGCGCCGCCCGTCATTCAGGGCGGGAGAAGGGACAGGGCCCTGGAGAAACCGGCGATATTTGAAGCCTCCTGCGCCAAAATGCAGGGGCCCACGCTCCCGATCGCCAGCGCCTTTACCTCGGGCCGCCCACCTCTCGCCGCCCAGCCAGAGGATTGGGCCTGCTGGCCTCCTGGGTGCTAACTCTAAACCTAGGTCCGCCCACGAGGAGCCCCTCCCAAGAGGCCTGGCCCCACAACGCTGGGGATTGGGGATCCACGAGCCGCAGCATGGACTCACCCTGCCACTCCACCGCCAAGGGAGCTGCTAAGGGCACCGTAGGTTCTTCAGGGCAGGAGAACGGGCAGGGCCCTTTGAGCCATGGCAACAGTCGAAGGCCCAGGGCGCCAAAACGCTGGGGACCACGCTCCCGCTCTGCATCACCCTCAACTCGGCCCGCACCTCCGCTCTTCGCAGAGCCAGCGACTCGGGCCTGCCGGCCTCCTGGGAGCTCACCCTAACCCTAGGACAGCCCCTGAAGGTCCCTTCCTAAGGGGCCTGGCGCTGCAACGCCAGGGATTGGGGGCCCCCAAGCCCCAGCGCCGGATGCACGCTGCCACCCCAACCCACACAGGCCGCTAGGGGCGCCGCCATTCATTCAGGGTGGGAGAACTGGCAGGGCCCTCCGAACCCCTGCCGACCTTGGAAGGCGCACCGAACCAAAACGCTTGGGCCCAGGCTCATGTTCACCAGCACCCTCACCTCGGCCCAACTCTCCGCTCGACGCACAGGTGGTGTATCGGGCCTGCGGGGCTCCTGGAGGCTAACCCTAACCATAGGTCGGCCACCGAGGGGCACTTCCCAAGGGGCCTGGCGTCGCAACGCTGGGGATGGGGACCCCGAGCTCATGTGCCGCACTCACCCTGCTGCCCTTCAGCCACCCGAGCCGCTAGAGGCCCCGCCGGTCAATCAGGGCAAGAGATCGGGCAGGGCCCTCCGAGCCCACGCTGACCTTTGAAGGCTCCCCGCGCAAAAACGTTGGCTCCCAGGATCCTGCTCGCCAGCGCCCTCACCTAGGCCCACCCCACCGCTTGCTTCAGAGCCGGTGGATAGGGCCTGCCGGGCTCCTGGCAGCTAACCAAAACCCTAGGTCGGCCCTGAGGGGACATCCCAAGCGGCCTGGCTCTGCAATGCTGGGGATTGGTAACTCAGAGCCCCAGAGCCGGACTCACCCTGCCGCACTGTCCCCACCTGGGCCGCTAGGGGCGCCGCGGGTCATAGAGGGCGAGAGAAGGGCAGGGCCTTCTGAGTCCCCGGTGACCTTCAAAGGCTCCCCGTGCCAAAACGCTGGTGCCCACGCTCCCGCTCCCCAGCGCCTTCACCTCGGGCCGCACCTCAGCTCGCCGCACAGTGTGTGGTTGGGCCTGACGGTCTCCTGGGGGCTAACCCTAACCCTAGGTCGGCCCCCCAGGGGCCCCTCCCAAGGGTTTTGGTGCCACTACGCCAGGGATCTGGAACCCCAAGCCCCAAAGCCAGACTCACCCTCCCACAACGCTGCCACCCGGGCCGCGAGGGGCGCCGCCGGTCATTCAGGGCGGGAGAACTGACAGGGCCCTGGAGAAACCGGCGACATTTGAAGCCTCCCACCCCAAAATGCAGGGGCCCACAATCCCGCACCCCAGCGCCTTTACCTCGGCCCGCCCACCTCTCACCGCCCAGCCAGAGGATCTGGCCTGCCGGCCTTATGGGGGCTAACTCTAACCCTGGGTCGGCCCACGAGGAGCCCCTCCCAAGGGGCCTGGCACCACAACGCCGGGGATTGGGGATCCCCGAGCCGCAGCCTGGGATTCACCCTGCCGCCCCACTGCCAACGGAGCCGCTAGGGGCCTTGCTGGTTCTTCAGGGCAGGAGAAAGGGCAGGGCCCTCCGAGCCATGGCAACATTCAAAGGCCCAGGACGCCAAAACGCTGGGGCCCAGCTCCCGCTCGCCATCGCCCTCAACTCGGCCTGCATCTCCACTCCTCGCACAGCCGGCGGATCGGGCCTGCCGGCCTCCTGGGCGCTAACCCTAACCCTAGGACGGCCCCGAGGGTCGCTTCCTAAGGGGCCTGGCGCCGCAACGCTGGGGATTGGGAACCCCCAAGCCCCAGCGCTGGATGCACCCTGCCGCCCTGCCCCACACGTGCCGCTAGGGGCGCCGCCATTCATTCAGGGTGGGAGAACGGGCAGGGCCCTTCGAACCCCCGCCGACCTTCGAAGGCGCCCCGAACCAAAACGCTTGGGCCCGGGCTCATGTTCACCAGCACCCTCACCTCGGCCCAACGCTCCGCTCGACGCACAGGCGGTGTATCGGGCCTGCTGGCCTCCTGGGGGCTAACCCTAACTGTAGTTCGGCCACGGAGGGGCCCTTCCCAAGTGGCCTGGCGCCACAACGCCGGGAATGGGGACCCCAACCCAAGTGCCGGTCTCACCCTGCTGCCCTTCAGGCACCGGAGCCTCTAGGGGCCCCGCCGGTCATTCAGAGCGGGAGAACGGGCAGGTCCCTCCGAGCCCCCACTGACCTTCGAAGGGCCCCCGCACTAAAACGCTTGGGCTCATGCTCAGTCTCGCCAGCGCCCTCACCTCGGCCCAACCCTCCGCGTGCCGCACAGCCGCTGATCGGGTCCACCGGCCTCCTGGGGGCTAACCGCAACCCTAGATCGACCCCCGAGGGGCCCCTCCCAAGGGATCTGGCGCCGCAACGCTGGGGATTGGGGACCCCCGAGCCTCAGCACTGGACTCACCCTGCCACCCAGCCGCCACCCGGGGGCTTGGGGTGGTGCCGTTCATTCAGGGCGGGAGCACGGGCAGGGCCCTCCAAGACACGGCGACCTTCAAAGGCCCCCCGCGCCAAAACACCCGGGCCCACGCTCCCGCTCACCAGTGCCCTCACCTCGGTCCGCCACTCCAGTCTCCACACGGCTGGCGAATAGGGCCTGCCGGCATCCGAGGGGCTAAACCTCACCCTAGGTCAGCCTCCGAGGGGCCCCTCCCAAGGGGCCTGGCGCCGCAACGCGGTGGACTGGGGCCCCCGAGCCCTATGCCCGGACTTACATGCCGCCCCGCCGCCACCTGGGCTGCTAGGGGCGCCGCCGGTCATTCAGGGAGGAGAATGGGCAGGGCCCGCCGAGTCCCCGGAGACATTCGAAGGCCCCCGGTGCCAAAACGCTTGGGCCCAGGCTCTTGCTCGCCAGCGCCCTCACCTCGGCCCGCCCCTCCGCTCCACGCACAGCGGGCGGATCCCGCCTGCCGGCCTCCCGGGTGCTAACCCTAACCCTAGGTCGGCCACCCAGGGGCCCCTCCCAAGGGTCCTGGTGCCGCTTCGCCGGGGATCGGGAACCTCAAGCCCCAGAGCCACACTCACCCTACCGCAACGCCGCCACCCAGGCCGCTAGGAGCACTGCGGGTCATTCAGGGCGAGAGGAGGGGCAGGGCCTTCCGAGCCCCCGGTGGCCTTCCAAGGCTCCCCGTGCCAAAACGCTGGTGCCCACGCTCCCGCTCCCCAACGCCCTCACCTCGGCCCCGCCCTCCGCTCCCCGGACAGTGGCCGGATCCCACCTGCCGGCCTCCTGGGGGCTAACCCTAACCCTAGGTCAGCCACCCAGGGGCCCCTCCCAAGGGTCCTGGTGCCGCTACACTGGGGATCAGGGACCCCAAGACCCAGAGCCAGACTCACCCTGCCGCCACGTCGCCACCCGGGACGCTAGTGGCGCCGCCCGTCATTCAGGGCGGGAGAAGGGACAGGGCCCTGGAGAAACCGGCGATATTTGAAGCCTCCTGCGCCAAAATGCAGGGGCCCACGCTCCCGATCGCCAGCGCCTTTACCTCGGGCCGCCCACCTCTCGCCGCCCAGCCAGAGGATTGGGCCTGCTGGCCTCCTGGGTGCTAACTCTAAACCTAGGTCCGCCCACGAGGAGCCCCTCCCAAGAGGCCTGGCCCCACAACGCTGGGGATTGGGGATCCACGAGCCGCAGCATGGACTCACCCTGCCACTCCACCGCCAAGGGAGCTGCTAAGGGCACCGTAGGTTCTTCAGGGCAGGAGAACGGGCAGGGCCCTTTGAGCCATGGCAACAGTCGAAGGCCCAGGGCGCCAAAACGCTGGGGACCACGCTCCCGCTCTGCATCACCCTCAACTCGGCCCGCACCTCCGCTCTTCGCAGAGCCAGCGACTCGGGCCTGCCGGCCTCCTGGGAGCTCACCCTAACCCTAGGACAGCCCCTGAAGGTCCCTTCCTAAGGGGCCTGGCGCTGCAACGCCAGGGATTGGGGGCCCCCAAGCCCCAGCGCCGGATGCACGCTGCCACCCCAACCCACACAGGCCGCTAGGGGCGCCGCCATTCATTCAGGGTGGGAGAACTGGCAGGGCCCTCCGAACCCCTGCCGACCTTGGAAGGCGCACCGAACCAAAACGCTTGGGCCCAGGCTCATGTTCACCAGCACCCTCACCTCGGCCCAACTCTCCGCTCGACGCACAGGTGGTGTATCGGGCCTGCGGGGCTCCTGGAGGCTAACCCTAACCATAGGTCGGCCACCGAGGGGCACTTCCCAAGGGGCCTGGCGTCGCAACGCTGGGGATGGGGACCCCGAGCTCATGTGCCGCACTCACCCTGCTGCCCTTCAGCCACCCGAGCCGCTAGAGGCCCCGCCGGTCAATCAGGGCAAGAGATCGGGCAGGGCCCTCCGAGCCCACGCTGACCTTTGAAGGCTCCCCGCGCAAAAACGTTGGCTCCCAGGATCCTGCTCGCCAGCGCCCTCACCTAGGCCCACCCCACCGCTTGCTTCAGAGCCGGTGGATAGGGCCTGCCGGGCTCCTGGCAGCTAACCAAAACCCTAGGTCGGCCCTGAGGGGACATCCCAAGCGGCCTGGCTCTGCAATGCTGGGGATTGGTAACTCAGAGCCCCAGAGCCGGACTCACCCTGCCGCACTGTCCCCACCTGGGCCGCTAGGGGCGCCGCGGGTCATAGAGGGCGAGAGAAGGGCAGGGCCTTCTGAGTCCCCGGTGACCTTCAAAGGCTCCCCGTGCCAAAACGCTGGTGCCCACGCTCCCGCTCCCCAGCGCCTTCACCTCGGGCCGCACCTCAGCTCGCCGCACAGTGTGTGGTTGGGCCTGACGGTCTCCTGGGGGCTAACCCTAACCCTAGGTCGGCCCCCCAGGGGCCCCTCCCAAGGGTTTTGGTGCCACTACGCCAGGGATCTGGAACCCCAAGCCCCAAAGCCAGACTCACCCTCCCACAACGCTGCCACCCGGGCCGCGAGGGGCGCCGCCGGTCATTCAGGGCGGGAGAACTGACAGGGCCCTGGAGAAACCGGCGACATTTGAAGCCTCCCACCCCAAAATGCAGGGGCCCACAATCCCGCACCCCAGCGCCTTTACCTCGGCCCGCCCACCTCTCACCGCCCAGCCAGAGGATCTGGCCTGCCGGCCTTATGGGGGCTAACTCTAACCCTGGGTCGGCCCACGAGGAGCCCCTCCCAAGGGGCCTGGCACCACAACGCCGGGGATTGGGGATCCCCGAGCCGCAGCCTGGGATTCACCCTGCCGCCCCACTGCCAACGGAGCCGCTAGGGGCCTTGCTGGTTCTTCAGGGCAGGAGAAAGGGCAGGGCCCTCCGAGCCATGGCAACATTCAAAGGCCCAGGACGCCAAAACGCTGGGGCCCAGCTCCCGCTCGCCATCGCCCTCAACTCGGCCTGCATCTCCACTCCTCGCACAGCCGGCGGATCGGGCCTGCCGGCCTCCTGGGCGCTAACCCTAACCCTAGGACGGCCCCGAGGGTCGCTTCCTAAGGGGCCTGGCGCCGCAACGCCGGGGATTGGGAACCCCCAAGCCCCAGCGCTGGATGCACCCTGCCGCCCTGCCCCACACGTGCCGCTAGGGGCGCCGCCATTCATTCAGGGTGGGAGAAGGGGCAGGGCCCTTCGAACCCCCGCCGACCTTCGAAGGCGCCCCGAACCAAAACGCTTGGGCCCGGGCTCATGTTCACCAGCACCCTCACCTCGGCCCAACGCTCCGCTCGACGCACAGGCGGTGTATCGGGCCTGCTGGCCTCCTGGGGGCTAACCCTAACTGTAGTTCGGCCACGGAGGGGCCCTTCCCAAGTGGCCTGGCGCCACAACGCCGGGAATGGGGACCCCAACCCAAGTGCCGGTCTCACCCTGCTGCCCTTCAGGCACCGGAGCCTCTAGGGGCCCCGCCGGTCATTCAGAGTGGGAGAACGGGCAGGTCCCTCCGAGCCCCCACTGACCTTCGAAGGGCCCCCGCACTAAAACGCTTGGGCTCATGCTCAGTCTCGCCAGCGCCCTCACCTCGGCCCAACCCTCCGCGTGCCGCACAGCCGCTGATCGGGTCCACCGGCCTCCTGGGGGCTAACCGCAACCCTAGATCGACCCCCGAGGGGCCCCTCCCAAGGGATCTGGCGCCGCAACGCTGGGGATTGGGGACCCCCGAGCCTCAGCACTGGACTCACCCTGCCACCCAGCCGCCACCCGGGGGCTTGGGGTGGTGCCGTTCATTCAGGGCGGGAGCACGGGCAGGGCCCTCCAAGACACGGCGACCTTCAAAGGCCCCCCGCGCCAAAACACCCGGGCCCACGCTCCCGCTCACCAGTGCCCTCACCTCGGTCCGCCACTCCAGTCTCCACACGGCTGGCGAATAGGGCCTGCCGGCATCCGAGGGGCTAAACCTCACCCTAGGTCAGCCTCCGAGGGGCCCCTCCCAAGGGGCCTGGCGCCGCAACGCGGTGGACTGGGGCCCCCGAGCCCTATGCCCGGACTTACATGCCGCCCCGCCGCCACCTGGGCTGCTAGGGGCGCCGCCGGTCATTCAGGGAGGAGAATGGGCAGGGCCCGCCGAGTCCCCGGAGACATTCGAAGGCCCCCGGTGCCAAAACGCTTGGGCCCAGGCTCTTGCTCGCCAGCGCCCTCACCTCGGCCCGCCCCTCCGCTCCACGCACAGCGGGCGGATCCCGCCTGCCGGCCTCCCGGGTGCTAACCCTAACCCTAGGTCGGCCACCCAGGGGCCCCTCCCAAGGGTCCTGGTGCCGCTTCGCCGGGGATCGGGAACCTCAAGCCCCAGAGCCACACTCACCCTACCGCAACGCCGCCACCCAGGCCGCTAGGAGCACTGCGGGTCATTCAGGGCGAGAGGAGGGGCAGGGCCTTCCGAGCCCCCGGTGGCCTTCCAAGGCTCCCCGTGCCAAAACGCTGGTGCCCACGCTCCCGCTCCCCAACGCCCTCACCTCGGCCCCGCCCTCCGCTCCCCGGACAGTGGCCGGATCCCACCTGCCGGCCTCCTGGGGGCTAACCCTAACCCTAGGTCAGCCACCCAGGGGCCCCTCCCAAGGGTCCTGGTGCCGCTACACTGGGGATCAGGGACCCCAAGACCCAGAGCCAGACTCACCCTGCCGCCACGTCGCCACCCGGGACGCTAGTGGCGCCGCCCGTCATTCAGGGCGGGAGAAGGGACAGGGCCCTGGAGAAACCGGCGATATTTGAAGCCTCCTGCGCCAAAATGCAGGGGCCCACGCTCCCGATCGCCAGCGCCTTTACCTCGGGCCGCCCACCTCTCGCCGCCCAGCCAGAGGATTGGGCCTGCTGGCCTCCTGGGTGCTAACTCTAAACCTAGGTCCGCCCACGAGGAGCCCCTCCCAAGAGGCCTGGCCCCACAACGCTGGGGATTGGGGATCCACGAGCCGCAGCATGGACTCACCCTGCCACTCCACCGCCAAGGGAGCTGCTAAGGGCACCGTAGGTTCTTCAGGGCAGGAGAACGGGCAGGGCCCTTTGAGCCATGGCAACAGTCGAAGGCCCAGGGCGCCAAAACGCTGGGGACCACGCTCCCGCTCTGCATCACCCTCAACTCGGCCCGCACCTCCGCTCTTCGCAGAGCCAGCGACTCGGGCCTGCCGGCCTCCTGGGAGCTCACCCTAACCCTAGGACAGCCCCTGAAGGTCCCTTCCTAAGGGGCCTGGCGCTGCAACGCCAGGGATTGGGGGCCCCCAAGCCCCAGCGCCGGATGCACGCTGCCACCCCAACCCACACAGGCCGCTAGGGGCGCCGCCATTCATTCAGGGTGGGAGAACTGGCAGGGCCCTCCGAACCCCTGCCGACCTTGGAAGGCGCACCGAACCAAAACGCTTGGGCCCAGGCTCATGTTCACCAGCACCCTCACCTCGGCCCAACTCTCCGCTCGACGCACAGGTGGTGTATCGGGCCTGCGGGGCTCCTGGAGGCTAACCCTAACCATAGGTCGGCCACCGAGGGGCACTTCCCAAGGGGCCTGGCGTCGCAACGCTGGGGATGGGGACCCCGAGCTCATGTGCCGCACTCACCCTGCTGCCCTTCAGCCACCCGAGCCGCTAGAGGCCCCGCCGGTCAATCAGGGCAAGAGATCGGGCAGGGCCCTCCGAGCCCACGCTGACCTTTGAAGGCTCCCCGCGCAAAAACGTTGGCTCCCAGGATCCTGCTCGCCAGCGCCCTCACCTAGGCCCACCCCACCGCTTGCTTGAGAGCCGGTGGATAGGGCCTGCCGGGCTCCTGGCAGCTAACCAAAACCCTAGGTCGGCCCTGAGGGGACATCCCAAGCGGCCTGGCTCTGCAATGCTGGGGATTGGTAACTCAGAGCCCCAGAGCCGGACTCACCCTGCCGCACTGTCCCCACCTGGGCCGCTAGGGGCGCCGCGGGTCATAGAGGGCGAGAGAAGGGCAGGGCCTTCTGAGTCCCCGGTGACCTTCAAAGGCTCCCCGTGCCAAAACGCTGGTGCCCACGCTCCCGCTCCCCAGCGCCTTCACCTCGGGCCGCACCTCAGCTCGCCGCACAGTGTGTGGTTGGGCCTGACGGTCTCCTGGGGGCTAACCCTAACCCTAGGTCGGCCCCCCAGGGGCCCCTCCCAAGGGTTTTGGTGCCACTACGCCAGGGATCTGGAACCCCAAGCCCCAAAGCCAGACTCACCCTCCCACAACGCTGCCACCCGGGCCGCGAGGGGCGCCGCCGGTCATTCAGGGCGGGAGAACTGACAGGGCCCTGGAGAAACCGGCGACATTTGAAGCCTCCCACCCCAAAATGCAGGGGCCCACAATCCCGCACCCCAGCGCCTTTACCTCGGCCCGCCCACCTCTCACCGCCCAGCCAGAGGATCTGGCCTGCCGGCCTTATGGGGGCTAACTCTAACCCTGGGTCGGCCCACGAGGAGCCCCTCCCAAGGGGCCTGGCACCACAACGCCGGGGATTGGGGATCCCCGAGCCGCAGCCTGGGATTCACCCTGCCGCCCCACTGCCAACGGAGCCGCTAGGGGCCTTGCTGGTTCTTCAGGCCAGGAGAAAGGGCAGGGCCCTCCGAGCCATGGCAACATTCAAAGGCCCAGGACGCCAAAACGCTGGGGCCCAGCTCCCGCTCGCCATCGCCCTCAACTCGGCCTGCATCTCCACTCCTCGCACAGCCGGCGGATCGGGCCTGCCGGCCTCCTGGGCGCTAACCCTAACCCTAGGACGGCCCCGAGGGTCGCTTCCTAAGGGGCCTGGCGCCGCAACGCTGGGGATTGGGAACCCCCAAGCCCCAGCGCTGGATGCACCCTGCCGCCCTGCCCCACACGTGCCGCTAGGGGCGCCGCCATTCATTCAGGGTGGGAGAAGGGGCAGGGCCCTTCGAACCCCCGCCGACCCTCGAAGGCGCCCCGAACCAAAACGCTTGGGCCCGGGCTCATGTTCACCAGCACCCTCACCTCGGCCCAACGCTCCGCTCGACGCACAGGCGGTGTATCGGGCCTGCTGGCCTCCTGGGGGCTAACCCTAACTGTAGTTCGGCCACGGAGGGGCCCTTCCCAAGTGGCCTGGCGCCACAACGCCGGGAATGGGGACCCCAACCCAAGTGCCGGTCTCACCCTGCTGCCCTTCAGGCACCGGAGCCTCTAGGGGCCCCGCCGGTCATTCAGAGTGGGAGAACGGGCAGGTCCCTCCGAGCCCCCACTGACCTTCGAAGGGCCCCCGCACTAAAACGCTTGGGCTCATGCTCAGTCTCGCCAGCGCCCTCACCTCGGCCCAACCCTCCGCGTGCCGCACAGCCGCTGATCGGGTCCACCGGCCTCCTGGGGGCTAACCGCAACCCTAGATCGACCCCCGAGGGGCCCCTCCCAAGGGATCTGGCGCCGCAACGCTGGGGATTGGGGACCCCCGAGCCTCAGCACTGGACTCACCCTGCCACCCAGCCGCCACCCGGGGGCTTGGGGTGGTGCCGTTCATTCAGGGCGGGAGCACGGGCAGGGCCCTCCAAGACACGGCGACCTTCAAAGGCCCCCCGCGCCAAAACACCCGGGCCCACGCTCCCGCTCACCAGTGCCCTCACCTCGGTCCGCCACTCCAGTCTCCACACGGCTGGCGAATAGGGCCTGCCGGCATCCGAGGGGCTAAACCTCACCCTAGGTCAGCCTCCGAGGGGCCCCTCCCAAGGGGCCTGGCGCCGCAACGCGGTGGACTGGGGCCCCCGAGCCCTATGCCCGGACTTACATGCCGCCCCGCCGCCACCTGGGCTGCTAGGGGCGCCGCCGGTCATTCAGGGAGGAGAATGGGCAGGGCCCGCCGAGTCCCCGGAGACATTCGAAGGCCCCCGGTGCCAAAACGCTTGGGCCCAGGCTCTTGCTCGCCAGCGCCCTCACCTCGGCCCGCCCCTCCGCTCCACGCACAGCGGGCGGATCCCGCCTGCCGGCCTCCCGGGTGCTAACCCTAACCCTAGGTCGGCCACCCAGGGGCCCCTCCCAAGGGTCCTGGTGCCGCTTCGCCGGGGATCGGGAACCTCAAGCCCCAGAGCCACACTCACCCTACCGCAACGCCGCCACCCAGGCCGCTAGGAGCACTGCGGGTCATTCAGGGCGAGAGGAGGGGCAGGGCCTTCCGAGCCCCCGGTGGCCTTCCAAGGCTCCCCGTGCCAAAACGCTGGTGCCCACGCTCCCGCTCCCCAACGCCCTCACCTCGGCCCCGCCCTCCGCTCCCCGGACAGTGGCCGGATCCCACCTGCCGGCCTCCTGGGGGCTAACCCTAACCCTAGGTCAGCCACCCAGGGGCCCCTCCCAAGGGTCCTGGTGCCGCTACACTGGGGATCAGGGACCCCAAGACCCAGAGCCAGACTCACCCTGCCGCCACGTCGCCACCCGGGACGCTAGTGGCGCCGCCCGTCATTCAGGGCGGGAGAAGGGACAGGGCCCTGGAGAAACCGGCGATATTTGAAGCCTCCTGCGCCAAAATGCAGAGGCCCACGCTCCCGATCGCCAGCGCCTTTACCTCGGGCCGCCCACCTCTCGCCGCCCAGCCAGAGGATTGGGCCTGCTGGCCTCCTGGGTGCTAACTCTAAACCTAGGTCCGCCCACGAGGAGCCCCTCCCAAGAGGCCTGGCCCCACAACGCTGGGGATTGGGGATCCACGAGCCGCAGCATGGACTCACCCTGCCACTCCACCGCCAAGGGAGCTGCTAAGGGCACCGTAGGTTCTTCAGGGCAGGAGAACGGGCAGGGCCCTTTGAGCCATGGCAACAGTCGAAGGCCCAGGGCGCCAAAACGCTGGGGACCACGCTCCCGCTCTGCATCACCCTCAACTCGGCCCGCACCTCCGCTCTTCGCAGAGCCAGCGACTCGGGCCTGCCGGCCTCCTGGGAGCTCACCCTAACCCTAGGACAGCCCCTGAAGGTCCCTTCCTAAGGGGCCTGGCGCTGCAACGCCAGGGATTGGGGGCCCCCAAGCCCCAGCGCCGGATGCACGCTGCCACCCCAACCCACACAGGCCGCTAGGGGCGCCGCCATTCATTCAGGGTGGGAGAACTGGCAGGGCCCTCCGAACCCCTGCCGACCTTGGAAGGCGCACCGAACCAAAACGCTTGGGCCCAGGCTCATGTTCACCAGCACCCTCACCTCGGCCCAACTCTCCGCTCGACGCACAGGTGGTGTATCGGGCCTGCGGGGCTCCTGGAGGCTAACCCTAACCATAGGTCGGCCACCGAGGGGCACTTCCCAAGGGGCCTGGCGTCGCAACGCTGGGGATGGGGACCCCGAGCTCATGTGCCGCACTCACCCTGCTGCCCTTCAGCCACCCGAGCCGCTAGAGGCCCCGCCGGTCAATCAGGGCAAGAGATCGGGCAGGGCCCTCCGAGCCCACGCTGACCTTTGAAGGCTCCCCGCGCAAAAACGTTGGCTCCCAGGATCCTGCTCGCCAGCGCCCTCACCTAGGCCCACCCCACCGCTTGCTTCAGAGCCGGTGGATAGGGCCTGCCGGGCTCCTGGCAGCTAACCAAAACCCTAGGTCGGCCCTGAGGGGACATCCCAAGCGGCCTGGCTCTGCAATGCTGGGGATTGGTAACTCAGAGCCCCAGAGCCGGACTCACCCTGCCGCACTGTCCCCACCTGGGCCGCTAGGGGCGCCGCGGGTCATAGAGGGCGAGAGAAGGGCAGGGCCTTCTGAGTCCCCGGTGACCTTCAAAGGCTCCCCGTGCCAAAACGCTGGTGCCCACGCTCCCGCTCCCCAGCGCCTTCACCTCGGGCCGCACCTCAGCTCGCCGCACAGTGTGTGGTTGGGCCTGACGGTCTCCTGGGGGCTAACCCTAACCCTAGGTCGGCCCCCCAGGGGCCCCTCCCAAGGGTTTTGGTGCCACTACGCCAGGGATCTGGAACCCCAAGCCCCAAAGCCAGACTCACCCTCCCACAACGCTGCCACCCGGGCCGCGAGGGGCGCCGCCGGTCATTCAGGGCGGGAGAACTGACAGGGCCCTGGAGAAACCGGCGACATTTGAAGCCTCCCACCCCAAAATGCAGGGGCCCACAATCCCGCACCCCAGCGCCTTTACCTCGGCCCGCCCACCTCTCACCGCCCAGCCAGAGGATCTGGCCTGCCGGCCTTATGGGGGCTAACTCTAACCCTGGGTCGGCCCACGAGGAGCCCCTCCCAAGGGGCCTGGCACCACAACGCCGGGGATTGGGGATCCCCGAGCCGCAGCCTGGGATTCACCCTGCCGCCCCACTGCCAACGGAGCCGCTAGGGGCCTTGCTGGTTCTTCAGGGCAGGAGAAAGGGCAGGGCCCTCCGAGCCATGGCAACATTCAAAGGCCCAGGACGCCAAAACGCTGGGGCCCAGCTCCCGCTCGCCATCGCCCTCAACTCGGCCTGCATCTCCACTCCTCGCACAGCCGGCGGATCGGGCCTGCCGGCCTCCTGGGCGCTAACCCTAACCCTAGGACGGCCCCGAGGGTCGCTTCCTAAGGGGCCTGGCGCCGCAACGCTGGGGATTGGGAACCCCCAAGCCCCAGCGCTGGATGCACCCTGCCGCCCTGCCCCACACGTGCCGCTAGGGGCGCCGCCATTCATTCAGGGTGGGAGAACGGGCAGGGCCCTTCGAACCCCCGCCGACCCTCGAAGGCGCCCCGAACCAAAACGCTTGGGCCCGGGCTCATGTTCACCAGCACCCTCACCTCGGCCCAACGCTCCGCTCGACGCACAGGCGGTGTATCGGGCCTGCTGGCCTCCTGGGGGCTAACCCTAACTGTAGTTCGGCCACGGAGGGGCCCTTCCCAAGTGGCCTGGCGCCACAACGCCGGGAATGGGGACCCCAACCCAAGTGCCGGTCTCACCCTGCTGCCCTTCAGGCACCGGAGCCTCTAGGGGCCCCGCCGGTCATTCAGAGTGGGAGAACGGGCAGGTCCCTCCGAGCCCCCACTGACCTTCGAAGGGCCCCCGCACTAAAACGCTTGGGCTCATGCTCAGTCTCGCCAGCGCCCTCACCTCGGCCCAACCCTCCGCGTGCCGCACAGCCGCTGATCGGGTCCACCGGCCTCCTGGGGGCTAACCGCAACCCTAGATCGACCCCCGAGGGGCCCCTCCCAAGGGATCTGGCGCCGCAACGCTGGGGATTGGGGACCCCCGAGCCTCAGCACTGGACTCACCCTGCCACCCAGCCGCCACCCGGGGGCTTGGGGTGGTGCCGTTCATTCAGGGCGGGAGCACGGGCAGGGCCCTCCAAGACACGGCGACCTTCAAAGGCCCCCCGCGCCAAAACACCCGGGCCCACGCTCCCGCTCACCAGTGCCCTCACCTCGGTCCGCCACTCCAGTCTCCACACGGCTGGCGAATAGGGCCTGCCGGCATCCGAGGGGCTAAACCTCACCCTAGGTCAGCCTCCGAGGGGCCCCTCCCAAGGGGCCTGGCGCCGCAACGCGGTGGACTGGGGCCCCCGAGCCCTATGCCCGGACTTACATGCCGCCCCGCCGCCACCTGGGCTGCTAGGGGCGCCGCCGGTCATTCAGGGAGGAGAATGGGCAGGGCCCGCCGAGTCCCCGGAGACATTCGAAGGCCCCCGGTGCCAAAACGCTTGGGCCCAGGCTCTTGCTCGCCAGCGCCCTCACCTCGGCCCGCCCCTCCGCTCCACGCACAGCGGGCGGATCCCGCCTGCCGGCCTCCCGGGTGCTAACCCTAACCCTAGGTCGGCCACCCAGGGGCCCCTCCCAAGGGTCCTGGTGCCGCTTCGCCGGGGATCGGGAACCTCAAGCCCCAGAGCCACACTCACCCTACCGCAACGCCGCCACCCAGGCCGCTAGGAGCACTGCGGGTCATTCAGGGCGAGAGGAGGGGCAGGGCCTTCCGAGCCCCCGGTGGCCTTCCAAGGCTCCCCGTGCCAAAACGCTGGTGCCCACGCTCCCGCTCCCCAACGCCCTCACCTCGGCCCCGCCCTCCGCTCCCCGGACAGTGGCCGGATCCCACCTGCCGGCCTCCTGGGGGCTAACCCTAACCCTAGGTCAGCCACCCAGGGGCCCCTCCCAAGGGTCCTGGTGCCGCTACACTGGGGATCAGGGACCCCAAGACCCAGAGCCAGACTCACCCTGCCGCCACGTCGCCACCCGGGACGCTAGTGGCGCCGCCCGTCATTCAGGGCGGGAGAAGGGACAGGGCCCTGGAGAAACCGGCGATATTTGAAGCCTCCTGCGCCAAAATGCAGGGGCCCACGCTCCGGATCGCCAGCGCCTTTACCTCGGGCCGCCCACCTCTCGCCGCCCAGCCAGAGGATTGGGCCTGCTGGCCTCCTGGGTGCTAACTCTAAACCTAGGTCCGCCCACGAGGAGCCCCTCCCAAGAGGCCTGGCCCCACAACGCTGGGGATTGGGGATCCACGAGCCGCAGCATGGACTCACCCTGCCACTCCACCGCCAAGGGAGCTGCTAAGGGCACCGTAGGTTCTTCAGGGCAGGAGAACGGGCAGGGCCCTTTGAGCCATGGCAACAGTCGAAGGCCCAGGGCGCCAAAACGCTGGGGACCACGCTCCCGCTCTGCATCACCCTCAACTCGGCCCGCACCTCCGCTCTTCGCAGAGCCAGCGACTCGGGCCTGCCGGCCTCCTGGGAGCTCACCCTAACCCTAGGACAGCCCCTGAAGGTCCCTTCCTAAGGGGCCTGGTGCCGCAACGCCAGGGATTGGGGGCCCCCAAGCCCCAGCGCCGGATGCACGCTGCCACCCCAACCCACACAGGCCGCTAGGGGCGCCGCCATTCATTCAGGGTGGGAGAACTGGCAGGGCCCTCCGAACCCCTGCCGACCTTGGAAGGCGCACCGAACCAAAACGCTTGGGCCCAGGCTCATGTTCACCAGCACCCTCACCTCGGCCCAACTCTCCGCTCGACGCACAGGTGGTGTATCGGGCCTGCGGGGCTCCTGGAGGCTAACCCTAACCATAGGTCGGCCACCGAGGGGCACTTCCCAAGGGGCCTGGCGTCGCAACGCTGGGGATGGGGACCCCGAGCTCATGTGCCGCACTCACCCTGCTGCCCTTCAGCCACCCGAGCCGCTAGAGGCCCCGCCGGTCAATCAGGGCAAGAGATCGGGCAGGGCCCTCCGAGCCCACGCTGACCTTTGAAGGCTCCCCGCGCAAAAACGTTGGCTCCCAGGATCCTGCTCGCCAGCGCCCTCACCTAGGCCCACCCCACCGCTTGCTTCAGAGCCGGTGGATAGGGCCTGCCGGGCTCCTGGCAGCTAACCAAAACCCTAGGTCGGCCCTGAGGGGACATCCCAAGCGGCCTGGCTCTGCAATGCTGGGGATTGGTAACTCAGAGCCCCAGAGCCGGACTCACCCTGCCGCACTGTCCCCACCTGGGCCGCTAGGGGCGCCGCGGGTCATAGAGGGCGAGAGAAGGGCAGGGCCTTCTGAGTCCCCGGTGACCTTCAAAGGCTCCCCGTGCCAAAACGCTGGTGCCCACGCTCCCGCTCCCCAGCGCCTTCACCTCGGGCCGCACCTCAGCTCGCCGCACAGTGTGTGGTTGGGCCTGACGGTCTCCTGGGGGCTAACCCTAACCCTAGGTCGGCCCCCCAGGGGCCCCTCCCAAGGGTTTTGGTGCCACTACGCCAGGGATCTGGAACCCCAAGCCCCAAAGCCAGACTCACCCTCCCACAACGCTGCCACCCGGGCCGCGAGGGGCGCCGCCGGTCATTCAGGGCGGGAGAACTGACAGGGCCCTGGAGAAACCGGCGACATTTGAAGCCTCCCACCCCAAAATGCAGGGGCCCACAATCCCGCACCCCAGCGCCTTTACCTCGGCCCGCCCACCTCTCACCGCCCAGCCAGAGGATCTGGCCTGCCGGCCTTATGGGGGCTAACTCTAACCCTGGGTCGGCCCACGAGGAGCCCCTCCCAAGGGGCCTGGCACCACAACGCCGGGGATTGGGGATCCCCGAGCCGCAGCCTGGGATTCACCCTGCCGCCCCACTGCCAACGGAGCCGCTAGGGGCCTTGCTGGTTCTTCAGGGCAGGAGAAAGGGCAGGGCCCTCCGAGCCATGGCAACATTCAAAGGCCCAGGACGCCAAAACGCTGGGGCCCAGCTCCCGCTCGCCATCGCCCTCAACTCGGCCTGCATCTCCACTCCTCGCACAGCCGGCGGATCGGGCCTGCCGGCCTCCTGGGCGCTAACCCTAACCCTAGGACGGCCCCGAGGGTCGCTTCCTAAGGGGCCTGGCGCCGCAACGCCGGGGATTGGGAACCCCCAAGCCCCAGCGCTGGATGCACCCTGCCGCCCTGCCCCACACGTGCCGCTAGGGGCGCCGCCATTCATTCAGGGTGGGAGAAGGGGCAGGGCCCTTCGAACCCCCGCCGACCTTCGAAGGCGCCCCGAACCAAAACTCTTGGGCCCGGGGTCATGTTCACCAGCACCCTCACCTCGGCCCAACGCTCCGCTCGACGCACAGGCGGTGTATCGGGCCTGCTGGCCTCCTGGGGGCTAACCCTAACTGTAGTTCGGCCACGGAGGGGCCCTTCCCAAGTGGCCTGGCGCCACAACGCCGGGAATGGGGACCCCAACCCAAGTGCCGGTCTCACCCTGCTGCCCTTCAGGCACCGGAGCCTCTAGGGGCCCCGCCGGTCATTCAGAGCGGGAGAACGGGCAGGTCCCTCCGAGCCCCCACTGACCTTCGAAGGGCCCCCGCACTAAAACGCTTGGGCTCATGCTCAGTCTCGCCAGCGCCCTCACCTCGGCCCAACCCTCCGCGTGCTGCACAGCCGCTGATCGGGTCCACCGGCCTCCTGGGGGCTAACCGCAACCCTAGATCGACCCCCGAGGGGCCCCTCCCAAGGGATCTGGCGCCGCAACGCTGGGGATTGGGGACCCCCGAGCCTCAGCACTGGACTCACCCTGCCACCCAGCCGCCACCCGGGGGCTTGGGGTGGTGCCGTTCATTCAGGGCGGGAGCACGGGCAGGGCCCTCCAAGACACGGCGACCTTCAAAGGCCCCCCGCGCCAAAACACCCGGGCCCACGCTCCCGCTCACCAGTGCCCTCACCTCGGTCCGCCACTCCAGTCTCCACACGGCTGGCGAATAGGGCCTGCCGGCATCCTAGGGGCTAAACCTCACCCTAGGTCAGCCTCCGAGGGGCCCCTCCCAAGGGGCCTGGCGCCGCAACGCGGTGGACTGGGGCCCCCGAGCCCTATGCCCGGACTTACATGCCGCCCCGCCGCCACCTGGGCTGCTAGGGGCGCCGCCGGTCATTCAGGGAGGAGAATGGGCAGGGCCCGCCGAGTCCCCGGAGACATTCGAAGGCCCCCGGTGCCAAAACGCTTGGGCCCAGGCTCTTGCTCGCCAGCGCCCTCACCTCGGCCCGCCCCTCCGCTCCACGCACAGCGGGCGGATCCCGCCTGCCGGCCTCCCGGGTGCTAACCCTAACCCTAGGTCGGCCACCCAGGGGCCCCTCCCAAGGGTCCTGGTGCCGCTTCGCCGGGGATCGGGAACCTCAAGCCCCAGAGCCACACTCACCCTACCGCAACGCCGCCACCCAGGCCGCTAGGAGCACTGCGGGTCATTCAGGGCGAGAGAAGGGGCAGGGCCTTCCGAGCCCCCGGTGGCCTTCCAAGGCTCCCCGTGCCAAAACGCTGGTGCCCACGTTCCCGCTCCCCAACGCCCTCACCTCGGCCCCGCCCTCCGCTCCCCGGACAGTGGCCGGATCCCACCTGCCGGCCTCCTGGGGGCTAACCCTAACCCTAGGTCAGCCACCCAGGGGCCCCTCCCAAGGGTCCTGGTGCCGCTACACTGGGGATCAGGGACCCCAAGACCCAGAGCCAGACTCACCCTGCCGCCACGTCGCCACCCGGGACGCTAGTGGCGCCGCCCGTCATTCAGGGCGGGAGAAGGGACAGGGCCCTGGAGAAACCGGCGATATTTGAAGCCTCCTGCGCCAAAATGCAGGGGCCCACGCTCCCGATCGCCAGCGCCTTTACCTCGGGCCGCCCACCTCTCGCCGCCCAGCCAGAGGATTGGGCCTGCTGGCCTCCTGGGTGCTAACTCTAAACCTAGGTCCGCCCACGAGGAGCCCCTCCCAAGAGGCCTGGCCCCACAACGCTGGGGATTGGGGATCCACGAGCCGCAGCATGGACTCACCCTGCCACTCCACCGCCAAGGGAGCTGCTAAGGGCACCGTAGGTTCTTCAGGGCAGGAGAACGGGCAGGGCCCTTTGAGCCATGGCAACAGTCGAAGGCCCAGGGCGCCAAAACGCTGGGGACCACGCTCCCGCTCTGCATCACCCTCAACTCGGCCCGCACCTCCGCTCTTCGCAGAGCCAGCGACTCGGGCCTGCCGGCCTCCTGGGAGCTCACCCTAACCCTAGGACAGCCCCTGAAGGTCCCTTCCTAAGGGGCCTGGCGCTGCAACGCCAGGGATTGGGGGCCCCCAAGCCCCAGCGCCGGATGCACGCTGCCACCCCAACCCACACAGGCCGCTAGGGGCGCCGCCATTCATTCAGGGTGGGAGAACTGGCAGGGCCCTCCGAACCCCTGCCGACCTTGGAAGGCGCACCGAACCAAAACGCTTGGGCCCAGGCTCATGTTCACCAGCACCCTCACCTCGGCCCAACTCTCCGCTCGACGCACAGGTGGTGTATCGGGCCTGCGGGGCTCCTGGAGGCTAACCCTAACCATAGGTCGGCCACCGAGGGGCACTTCCCAAGGGGCCTGGCGTCGCAACGCTGGGGATGGGGACCGCGAGCTCATGTGCCGCACTCACCCTGCTGCCCTTCAGCCACCCGAGCCGCTAGAGGCCCCGCCGGTCAATCAGGGCAAGAGATCGGGCAGGGCCCTCCGAGCCCACGCTGACCTTTGAAGGCTCCCCGCGCAAAAACGTTGGCTCCCAGGATCCTGCTCGCCAGCGCCCTCACCTAGGCCCACCCCACCGCTTGCTTCAGAGCCGGTGGATAGGGCCTGCCGGGCTCCTGGCAGCTAACCAAAACCCTAGGTCGGCCCTGAGGGGACATCCCAAGCGGCCTGGCTCTGCAATGCTGGGGATTGGTAACTCAGAGCCCCAGAGCCGGACTCACCCTGCCGCACTGTCCCCACCTGGGCCGCTAGGGGCGCCGCGGGTCATAGAGGGCGAGAGAAGGGCAGGGCCTTCTGAGTCCCCGGTGACCTTCAAAGGCTCCCCGTGCCAAAACGCTGGTGCCCACGCTCCCGCTCCCCAGCGCCTTCACCTCGGGCCGCACCTCAGCTCGCCGCACAGTGTGTGGTTGGGCCTGACGGTCTCCTGGGGGCTAACCCTAACCCTAGGTCGGCCCCCCAGGGGCCCCTCCCAAGGGTTTTGGTGCCACTACGCCAGGGATCTGGAACCCCAAGCCCCAAAGCCAGACTCACCCTCCCACAACGCTGCCACCCGGGCCGCGAGGGGCGCCGCCGGTCATTCAGGGCGGGAGAACTGACAGGGCCCTGGAGAAACCGGCGACATTTGAAGCCTCCCACCCCAAAATGCAGGGGCCCACAATCCCGCACCCCAGCGCCTTTACCTCGGCCCGCCCACCTCTCACCGCCCAGCCAGAGGATCTGGCCTGCCGGCCTTATGGGGGCTAACTCTAACCCTGGGTCGGCCCACGAGGAGCCCCTCCCAAGGGGCCTGGCACCACAACGCCGGGGATTGGGGATCCCCGAGCCGCAGCCTGGGATTCACCCTGCCGCCCCACTGCCAACGGAGCCGCTAGGGGCCTTGCTGGTTCTTCAGGGCAGGAGAAAGGGCAGGGCCCTCCGAGCCATGGCAACATTCAAAGGCCCAGGACGCCAAAACGCTGGGGCCCAGCTCCCGCTCGCCATCGCCCTCAACTCGGCCTGCATCTCCACTCCTCGCACAGCCGGCGGATCGGGCCTGCCGGCCTCCTGGGCGCTAACCCTAACCCTAGGACGGCCCCGAGGGTCGCTTCCTAAGGGGCCTGGCGCCGCAACGCCGGGGATTGGGAACCCCCAACCCCCAGCGCTTGATGCACCCTGCCGCCCTGCCCCACACGTGCCGCTAGGGGCGCCGCCATTCATTCAGGGTGGGAGAACGGGCAGGGCCCTTCGAACCCCCGCCGACCCTCGAAGGCGCCCCGAACCAAAACGCTTGGGCCCGGGCTCATGTTCACCAGCACCCTCACCTCGGCCCAACGCTCCGCTCGACGCACAGGCGGTGTATCGGGCCTGCTGGCCTCCTGGGGGCTAACCCTAACTGTAGTTCGGCCACGGAGGGGCCCTTCCCAAGTGGCCTGGCGCCACAACGCCGGGAATGGGGACCCCAACCCAAGTGCCGGTCTCACCCTGCTGCCCTTCAGGCACCGGAGCCTCTAGGGGCCCCGCCGGTCATTCAGAGCGGGAGAACGGGCAGGTCCCTCCGAGCCCCCACTGACCTTCGAAGGGCCCCCGCACTAAAACGCTTGGGCTCATGCTCAGTCTCGCCAGCGCCCTCACCTCGGCCCAACCCTCCGCGTGCCGCACAGCCGCTGATCGGGTCCACCGGCCTCCTGGGGGCTAACCGCAACCCTAGATCGACCCCCGAGGGGCCCCTCCCAAGGGATCTGGCGCCGCAACGCTGGGGATTGGGGACCAAATAGCCTCAGCACTGGACTCACCCTGCCACCCAGCCGCCACCCGGGGGCTTGGGGTGGTGCCGTTCATTCAGGGCGGGAGCACGGGCAGGGCCCTCCAAGACACGGCGACCTTCAAAGGCCCCCCGCGCCAAAACACCCGGGCCCACACTCCCGCTCACCAGTGCCCTCACCTCGGTCCGCCACTCCAGTCTCCACACGGCTGGCGAATAGGGCCTGCCGGCATCCTAGGGGCTAAACCTCACCCTAGGTCAGCCTCCGAGGGGCCCCTCCCAAGGGGCCTGGCGCCGCAACGCGGTGGACTGGGGCCCCCGAGCCCTATGCCCGGACTTACATGCCGCCCCGCCGCCACCTGGGCTGCTAGGGGCGCCGCCGGTCATTCAGGGAGGAGAATGGGCAGGGCCCGCCGAGTCCCCGGAGACATTCGAAGGCCCCCGGTGCCAAAACGCTTGGGCCCAGGCTCTTGCTCGCCAGCGCCCTCACCTCGGCCCGCCCCTCCGCTCCACGCACAGCGGGCGGATCCCGCCTGCCGGCCTCCCGGGTGCTAACCCTAACCCTAGGTCGGCCACCCAGGGGCCCCTCCCAAGGGTCCTGGTGCCGCTTCGCCGGGGATCGGGAACCTCAAGCCCCAGAGCCACACTCACCCTACCGCAACGCCGCCACCCAGGCCGCTAGGAGCACTGCGGGTCATTCAGGGCGAGAGAAGGGGCAGGGCCTTCCGAGCCCCCGGTGGCCTTCAAAGGCTCCCCGTGCCAAAACGCTGGTGCCCACGCTCCCGCTCCCCAACGCCCTCACCTCGGCCCCGCCCTCCGCTCCCCGGACAGTGGCCGGATCCCACCTGCCGGCCTCCTGGGGGCTAACCCTAACCCTAGGTCAGCCACCCAGGGGCCCCTCCCAAGGGTCCTGGTGCTGCTACACTGGGGATCAGGGAACCCAAGACCCAGAGCCAGACTCACCCTGCCGCCACGTCGCCACCCGGGACGCTAGTGGCGCCGCCCGTCATTCAGGGCGGGAGAAGGGACAGGGCCCTGGAGAAACCGGCGATATTTGAAGCCTCCTGCGCCAAAATGCAGGGGCCCACGCTCCCGATCGCCAGCGCCTTTACCTCGGGCCGCCCACCTCTCGCCGCCCAGCCAGAGGATTGGGCCTGCTGGCCTCCTGGGTGCTAACTCTAAACCTAGGTCCGCCCACGAGGAGCCCCTCCCAAGAGGCCTGGCCCCACAACGCTGGGGATTGGGGATCCACGAGCCGCAGCATGGACTCACCCTGCCACTCCACCGCCAAGGGAGCTGCTAAGGGCACCGTAGGTTCTTCAGGGCAGGAGAACGGGCAGGGCCCTTTGAGCCATGGCAACAGTCGAAGGCCCAGGGCGCCAAAACGCTGGGGACCACGCTCCCGCTCTGCATCACCCTCAACTCGGCCCGCACCTCCGCTCTTCGCAGAGCCAGCGACTCGGGCCTGCCGGCCTCCTGGGAGCTCACCCTAACCCTAGGACAGCCCCTGAAGGTCCCTTCCTAAGGGGCCTGGCGCTGCAACGCCAGGGATTGGGGGCCCCCAAGCCCCAGCGCCGGATGCACGCTGCCACCCCAACCCACACAGGTCGCTAGGGGCGCCGCCATTCATTCAGGGTGGGAGAACTGGCAGGGCCCTCCGAACCCCTGCCGACCTTGGAAGGCGCACCGAACCAAAACGCTTGGGCCCAGGCTCATGTTCACCAGCACCCTCACCTCGGCCCAACTCTCCGCTCGACGCACAGGTGGTGTATCGGGCCTGCGGGGCTCCTGGAGGCTAACCCTAACCATAGGTCGGCCACCGAGGGGCACTTCCCAAGGGGCCTGGCGTCGCAACGCTGGGGATGGGGACCGCGAGCTCATGTGCCGCACTCACCCTGCTGCCCTTCAGCCACCCGAGCCGCTAGAGGCCCCGCCGGTCAATCAGGGCAAGAGATCGGGCAGGGCCCTCCGAGCCCACGCTGACCTTTGAAGGCTCCCCGCGCAAAAACGTTGGCTCCCAGGATCCTGCTCGCCAGCGCCCTCACCTAGGCCCACCCCACCGCTTGCTTGAGAGCCGGTGGATAGGGCCTGCCGGGCTCCTGGCAGCTAACCAAAACCCTAGGTCGGCCCTGAGGGGACATCCCAAGCGGCCTGGCTCTGCAATGCTGGGGATTGGTAACTCAGAGCCCCAGAGCCGGACTCACCCTGCCGCACTGTCCCCACCTGGGCCGCTAGGGGCGCCGCGGGTCATAGAGGGCGAGAGAAGGGCAGGGCCTTCTGAGTCCCCGGTGACCTTCAAAGGCTCCCCGTGCCAAAACGCTGGTGCCCACGCTCCCGCTCCCCAGCGCCTTCACCTCGGGCCGCACCTCAGCTCGCCGCACAGTGTGTGGTTGGGCCTGACGGTCTCCTGGGGGCTAACCCTAACCCTAGGTCGGCCCCCCAGGGGCCCCTCCCAAGGGTTTTGGTGCCACTACGCCAGGGATCTGGAACCCCAAGCCCCAAAGCCAGACTCACCCTCCCACAACGCTGCCACCCGGGCCGCGAGGGGCGCCGCCGGTCATTCAGGGCGGGAGAACTGACAGGGCCCTGGAGAAACCGGCGACATTTGAAGCCTCCCACCCCAAAATGCAGGGGCCCACAATCCCGCACCCCAGCGCCTTTACCTCGGCCCGCCCACCTCTCACCGCCCAGCCAGAGGATCTGGCCTGCCGGCCTTATGGGGGCTAACTCTAACCCTGGGTCGGCCCACGAGGAGCCCCTCCCAAGGGGCCTGGCACCACAACGCCGGGGATTGGGGATCCCCGAGCCGCAGCCTGGGATTCACCCTGCCGCCCCACTGCCAACGGAGCCGCTAGGGGCCTTGCTGGTTCTTCAGGGCAGGAGAAAGGGCAGGGCCCTCCGAGCCATGGCAACATTCAAAGGCCCAGGACGCCAAAACGCTGGGGCCCAGCTCCCGCTCGCCATCGCC
This sequence comes from Ursus americanus, assembly GCF_024610735.1. Classification (NCBI taxonomy): domain Eukaryota; kingdom Metazoa; phylum Chordata; class Mammalia; order Carnivora; family Ursidae; genus Ursus; species Ursus americanus. Next base: position 314,584 of record NW_028273688.1, on the reverse strand, counting down.
CTCAACTCGGCCTGCATCTCCACTCCTCGCACAGCCGGCGGATCGGGCCTGCCGGCCTCCTGGGCGCTAACCCTAACCCTAGGACGGCCCCGAGGGTCGCTTCCTAAGGGGCCTGGCGCCGCAACGCCGGGGATTGGGAACCCCCAAGCCCCAGCGCTGGATGCACCCTGCCGCCCTGCCCCACACGTGCCGCTAGGGGCGCCGCCATTCATTCAGGGTGGGAGAAGGGGCAGGGCCCTTCGAACCCCCGCCGACCTTCGAAGGCGCCCCGAACCAAAACGCTTGGGCCCGGGCTCATGTTCACCAGCACCCTCACCTCGGCCCAACGCTCCGCTCGACGCACAGGCGGTGTATCGGGCCTGCTGGCCTCCTGGGGGCTAACCCTAACTGTAGTTCGGCCACGGAGGGGCCCTTCCCAAGTGGCCTGGCGCCACAACGCCGGGAATGGGGACCCCAACCCAAGTGCCGGTCTCACCCTGCTGCCCTTCAGGCACCGGAGCCTCTAGGGGCCCCGCCGGTCATTCAGAGCGGGAGAACGGGCAGGTCCCTCAGCGCCCCCACTGACCTTCGAAGGGCCCCCGCACTAAAACGCTTGGGCTCATGCTCAGTCTCGCCAGCGCCCTCACCTCGGCCCAACCCTCCGCGTGCCGCACAGCCGCTGATCGGGTCCACCGGCCTCCTGGGGGCTAACCGCAACCCTAGATCGACCCCCGAGGGGCCCCTCCCAAGGGATCTGGCGCCGCAACGCTGGGGATTGGGGACCCCCGAGCCTCAGCACTGGACTCACCCTGCCACCCAGCCGCCACCCGGGGGCTTGGGGTGGTGCCGTTCATTCAGGGCGGGAGCACGGGCAGGGCCCTCCAAGACACGGCGACCTTCAAAGGCCCCCCGCGCCAAAACACCCGGGCCCACGCTCCCGCTCACCAGTGCCCTCACCTCGGTCCGCCACTCCAGTCTCCACACGGCTGGCGAATAGGGCCTGCCGGCATCCTAGGGGCTAAACCTCACCCTAGGTCAGCCTCCGAGGGGCCCCTCCCAAGGGGCCTGGCGCCGCAACGCGGTGGACTGGGGCCCCCGAGCCCTATGCCCGGACTTACATGCCGCCCCGCCGCCACCTGGGCTGCTAGGGGCGCCGCCGGTCATTCAGGGAGGAGAATGGGCAGGGCCCGCCGAGTCCCCGGAGACATTCGAAGGCCCCCGGTGCCAAAACGCTTGGGCCCAGGCTCTTGCTCGCCAGCGCCCTCACCTCGGCCCGCCCCTCCGCTCCACGCACAGCGGGCGGATCCCGCCTGCCGGCCTCCCGGGTGCTAACCCTAACCCTAGGTCGGCCACCCAGGGGCCCCTCCCAAGGGTCCTGGTGCCGCTTCGCCGGGGATCGGGAACCTCAAGCCCCAGAGCCACACTCACCCTACCGCAACGCCGCCACCCAGGCCGCTAGGAGCACTGCGGGTCATTCAGGGCGAGAGAAGGGGCAGGGCCTTCCGAGCCCCCGGTGGCCTTCCAAGGCTCCCCGTGCCAAAACGCTGGTGCCCACGTTCCCGCTCCCCAACGCCCTCACCTCGGCCCCGCCCTCCGCTCCCCGGACAGTGGCCGGATCCCACCTGCCGGCCTCCTGGGGGCTAACCCTAACCCTAGGTCAGCCACCCAGGGGCCCCTCCCAAGGGTCCTGGTGCCGCTACACTGGGGATCAGGGACCCCAAGACCCAGAGCCAGACTCACCCTGCCGCCACGTCGCCACCCGGGACGCTAGTGGCGCCGCCCGTCATTCAGGGCGGGAGAAGGGACAGGGCCCTGGAGAAACCGGCGATATTTGAAGCCTCCTGCGCCAAAATGCAGGGGCCCACGCTCCCGATCGCCAGCGCCTTTACCTCGGGCCGCCCACCTCTCGCCGCCCAGCCAGAGGATTGGGCCTGCTGGCCTCCTGGGTGCTAACTCTAAACCTAGGTCCGCCCACGAGGAGCCCCTCCCAAGAGGCCTGGCCCCACAACGCTGGGGATTGGGGATCCACGAGCCGCAGCATGGACTCACCCTGCCACTCCACCGCCAAGGGAGCTGCTAAGGGCACCGTAGGTTCTTCAGGGCAGGAGAACGGGCAGGGCCCTTTGAGCCATGGCAACAGTCGAAGGCCCAGGGCGCCAAAACGCTGGGGACCACGCTCCCGCTCTGCATCACCCTCAACTCGGCCCGCACCTCCGCTCTTCGCAGAGCCAGCGACTCGGGCCTGCCGGCCTCCTGGGAGCTCACCCTAACCCTAGGACAGCCCCTGAAGGTCCCTTCCTAAGGGGCCTGGCGCTGCAACGCCAGGGATTGGGGGCCCCCAAGCCCCAGCGCCGGATGCACGCTGCCACCCCAACCCACACAGGCCGCTAGGGGCGCCGCCATTCATTCAGGGTGGGAGAACTGGCAGGGCCCTCCGAACCCCTGCCGACCTTGGAAGGCGCACCGAACCAAAACGCTTGGGCCCAGGCTCATGTTCACCAGCACCCTCACCTCGGCCCAACTCTCCGCTCGACGCACAGGTGGTGTATCGGGCCTGCGGGGCTCCTGGAGGCTAACCCTAACCATAGGTCGGCCACCGAGGGGCACTTCCCAAGGGGCCTGGCGTCGCAACGCTGGGGATGGGGACCCCGAGCTCATGTGCCGCACTCACCCTGCTGCCCTTCAGCCACCCGAGCCGCTAGAGGCCCCGCCGGTCAATCAGGGCAAGAGATCGGGCAGGGCCCTCCGAGCCCACGCTGACCTTTGAAGGCTCCCCGCGCAAAAACGTTGGCTCCCAGGATCCTGCTCGCCAGCGCCCTCACCTAGGCCCACCCCACCGCTTGCTTCAGAGCCGGTGGATAGGGCCTGCCGGGCTCCTGGCAGCTAACCAAAACCCTAGGTCGGCCCTGAGGGGACATCCCAAGCGGCCTGGCTCTGCAATGCTGGGGATTGGTAACTCAGAGCCCCAGAGCCGGACTCACCCTGCCGCACTGTCCCCACCTGGGCCGCTAGGGGCGCCGCGGGTCATAGAGGGCGAGAGAAGGGCAGGGCCTTCTGAGTCCCCGGTGACCTTCAAAGACTCCCCGTGCCAAAACGCTGGTGCCCACGCTCCCGCTCCCCAGCGCCTTCACCTCGGGCCGCACCTCAGCTCGCCGCACAGTGTGTGGTTGGGCCTGACGGTCTCCTGGGGGCTAACCCTAACCCTAGGTCGGCCCCCCAGGGGCCCCTCCCAAGGGTTTTGGTGCCACTACGCCAGGGATCTGGAACCCCAAGCCCCAAAGCCAGACTCACCCTCCCACAACGCTGCCACCCGGGCCGCGAGGGGCGCCGCCGGTCATTCAGGGCGGGAGAACTGACAGGGCCCTGGAGAAACCGGCGACATTTGAAGCCTCCCACCCCAAAATGCAGGGGCCCACAATCCCGCACCCCAGCGCCTTTACCTCGGCCCGCCCACCTCTCACCGCCCAGCCAGAGGATCTGGCCTGCCGGCCTTATGGGGGCTAACTCTAACCCTGGGTCGGCCCACGAGGAGCCCCTCCCAAGGGGCCTGGCACCACAACGCCGGGGATTGGGGATCCCCGAGCCGCAGCCTGGGATTCACCCTGCCGCCCCACTGCCAACGGAGCCGCTAGGGGCCTTGCTGGTTCTTCAGGGCAGGAGAAAGGGCAGGGCCCTCCGAGCCATGGCAACATTCAAAGGCCCAGGACGCCAAAACGCTGGGGCCCAGCTCCCGCTCGCCATCGCCCTCAACTCGGCCTGCATCTCCACTCCTCGCACAGCCGGCGGATCGGGCCTGCCGGCCTCCTGGGCGCTAACCCTAACCCTAGGACGGCCCCGAGGGTCGCTTCCTAAGGGGCCTGGCACCGCAACGCCGGGGATTGGGAACCCCCAAGCCCCAGCGCTGGATGCACCCTGCCGCCCTGCCCCACACGTGCCGCTAGGGGCGCCGCCATTCATTCAGGGTGGGAGAACGGGCAGGGCCCTTCGAACCCCCGCCGACCTTCGAAGGCGCCCCGAACCAAAACGCTTGGGCCCGGGCTCATGTTCACCAGCACCCTCACCTCGGCCCGCCCCTCCGCTCCACGCACAGCGGGCGGATCCCGCCTGCCGGCCTCCCGGGTGCTAACCCTAACCCTAGGTCGGCCACCCAGGGGCCCCTCCCAAGGGTCCTGGTGCCGCTTCGCCGGGGATCGGGAACCTCAAGCCCCAGAGCCACACTCACCCTACCGCAACGCCGCCACCCAGGCCGCTAGGAGCACTGCGGGTCATTCAGGGCGAGAGAAGGGGCAGGGCCTTCCGAGCCCCCGGTGGCCTTCCAAGGCTCCCCGTGCCAAAACGCTGGTGCCCACGCTCCCGCTCCCCAACGCCCTCACCTCGGCCCCGCCCTCCGCTCCCCGGACAGTGGCCGGATCCCACCTGCCGGCCTCCTGGGGGCTAACCCTAACCCTAGGTCAGCCACCCAGGGGCCCCTCCCAAGGGTCCTGGTGCCGCTACACTGGGGATCAGGGACCCCAAGACCCAGAGCCAGACTCACCCTGCCGCCACGTCGCCACCCGGGACGCTAGTGGCGCCGCCCGTCATTCAGGGCGGGAGAAGGGACAGGGCCCTGGAGAGACCGGCGATATTTGAAGCCTCCTGCGCCAAAATGCAGGGGCCCACGCTCCCGATCGCCAGCGCCTTTACCTCGGGCCGCCCACCTCTCGCCGCCCAGCCAGAGGATTGGGCCTGCTGGCCTCCTGGGTGCTAACTCTAAACCTAGGTCCGCCCACGAGGAGCCCCTCCCAAGAGGCCTGGCCCCACAACGCTGGGGATTGGGGATCCACGAGCCGCAGCATGGACTCACCCTGCCACTCCACCGCCAAGGGAGCTGCTAAGGGCACCGTAGGTTCTTCAGGGCAGGAGAACGGGCAGGGCCCTTTGAGCCATGGCAACAGTCGAAGGCCCAGGGCGCCAAAACGCTGGGGACCACGCTCCCGCTCTGCATCACCCTCAACTCGGCCCGCACCTCCGCTCTTCGCAGAGCCAGCGACTCGGGCCTGCCGGCCTCCTGGGAGCTCACCCTAACCCTAGGACAGCCCCTGAAGGTCCCTTCCTAAGGGGCCTGGCGCCGCAACGCCAGGGATTGGGGGCCCCCAAGCCCCAGCGCCGGATGCACGCTGCCACCCCAACCCACACAGGCCGCTAGGGGCGCCGCCATTCATTCAGGGTGGGAGAACTGGCAGGGCCCTCCGAACCCCTGCCGACCTTGGAAGGCGCACCGAACCAAAACGCTTGGGCCCAGGCTCATGTTCACCAGCACCCTCACCTCGGCCCAACTCTCCGCTCGACGCACAGGTGGTGTATCGGGCCTGCGGGGCTCCTGGAGGCTAACCCTAACCATAGGTCGGCCACCGAGGGGCACTTCCCAAGGGGCCTGGCGTCGCAACGCTGGGGATGGGGACCCCGAGCTCATGTGCCGCACTCACCCTGCTGCCCTTCAGCCACCCGAGCCGCTAGAGGCCCCGCCGGTCAATCAGGGCAAGAGATCGGGCAGGGCCCTCCGAGCCCACGCTGACCTTTGAAGGCTCCCCGCGCAAAAACGTTGGCTCCCAGGATCCTGCTCGCCAGCGCCCTCACCTAGGCCCACCCCACCGCTTGCTTCAGAGCCGGTGGATAGGGCCTGCCGGGCTCCTGGCAGCTAACCAAAACCCTAGGTCGGCCCTGAGGGGACATCCCAAGCGGCCTGGCTCTGCAATGCTGGGGATTGGTAACTCAGAGCCCCAGAGCCGGACTCACCCTGCCGCACTGTCCCCACCTGGGCCGCTAGGGGCGCCGCGGGTCATAGAGGGCGAGAGAAGGGCAGGGCCTTCTGAGTCCCCGGTGACCTTCAAAGGCTCCCCGTGCCAAAACGCTGGTGCCCACGCTCCCGCTCCCCAGCGCCTTCACCTCGGGCCGCACCTCAGCTCGCCGCACAGTGTGTGGTTGGGCCTGACGGTCTCCTGGGGGCTAACCCTAACCCTAGGTCGGCCCCCCAGGGGCCCCTCCCAAGGGTTTTGGTGCCACTACGCCAGGGATCTGGAACCCCAAGCCCCAAAGCCAGACTCACCCTCCCACAACGCTGCCACCCGGGCCGCGAGGGGCGCCGCCGGTCATTCAGGGCGGGAGAACTGACAGGGCCCTGGAGAAACCGGCGACATTTGAAGCCTCCCACCCCAAAATGCAGGGGCCCACAATCCCGCACCCCAGCGCCTTTACCTCGGCCCGCCCACCTCTCACCGCCCAGCCAGAGGATCTGGCCTGCCGGCCTTATGGGGGCTAACTCTAACCCTGGGTCGGCCCACGAGGAGCCCCTCCCAAGGGGCCTGGCACCACAACGCCGGGGATTGGGGATCCCCGAGCCGCAGCCTGGGATTCACCCTGCCGCCCCACTGCCAACGGAGCCGCTAGGGGCCTTGCTGGTTCTTCAGGGCAGGAGAAAGGGCAGGGCCCTCCGAGCCATGGCAACATTCAAAGGCCCAGGACGCCAAAACGCTGGGGCCCAGCTCCCGCTCGCCATCGCCCTCAACTCGGCCTGCATCTCCACTCCTCGCACAGCCGGCGGATCGGGCCTGCCGGCCTCCTGGGCGCTAACCCTAACCCTAGGACGGCCCCGAGGGTCGCTTCCTAAGGGGCCTGGCGCCGCAACGCCGGGGATTGGGAACCCCCAAGCCCCAGCGCTGGATGCACCCTGCCGCCCTGCCCCACACGTGCCGCTAGGGGCGCCGCCATTCATTCAGGGTGGGAGAAAGGGCAGGGCCCTTCGAACCCCCGCCGACCTTCGAAGGCGCCCCGAACCAAAACGCTTGGGCCCGGGCTCATGTTCACCAGCACCCTCACCTCGGCCCAACGCTCCGCTCGACGCACAGGCGGTGTATCGGGCCTGCTGGCCTCCTGGGGGCTAACCCTAACTGTAGTTCGGCCACGGAGGGGCCCTTCCCAAGTGGCCTGGCGCCACAACGCCGGGAATGGGGACCCCAACCCAAGTGCCGGTCTCACCCTGCTGCCCTTCAGGCACCGGAGCCTCTAGGGGCCCCGCCGGTCATTCAGAGCGGGAGAACGGGCAGGTCCCTCCGAGCCCCCACTGACCTTCGAAGGGCCCCCGCACTAAAACGCTTGGGCTCATGCTCAGTCTCGCCAGCGCCCTCACCTCGGCCCAACCCTCCGCGTGCCGCACAGCCGCTGATCGGGTCCACCGGCCTCCTGGGGGCTAACCGCAACCCTAGATCGACCCCCGAGGGGCCCCTCCCAAGGGATCTGGCGCCGCAACGCTGGGGATTGGGGACCCCCGAGCCTCAGCACTGGACTCACCCTGCCACCCAGCCGCCACCCGGGGGCTTGGGGTGGTGCCGTTCATTCAGGGCGGGAGCACGGGCAGGGCCCTCCAAGACACGGCGACCTTCAAAGGCCCCCCGCGCCAAAACACCCGGGCCCACGCTCCCGCTCACCAGTGCCCTCACCTCGGTCCGCCACTCCAGTCTCCACACGGCTGGCGAATAGGGCCTGCCGGCATCCTAGGGGCTAAACCTCACCCTAGGTCAGCCTCCGAGGGGCCCCTCCCAAGGGGCCTGGCGCCGCAACGCGGTGGACTGGGGCCCCCGAGCCCTATGCCCGGACTTACATGCCGCCCCGCCGCCACCTGGGCTGCTAGGGGCGCCGCCGGTCATTCAGGGAGGAGAATGGGCAGGGCCCGCCGAGTCCCCGGAGACATTCGAAGGCCCCCGGTGCCAAAACGCTTGGGCCCAGGCTCTTGCTCGCCAGCGCCCTCACCTCGGCCCGCCCCTCCGCTCCACGCACAGCGGGCGGATCCCGCCTGCCGGCCTCCCGGGTGCTAACCCTAACCCTAGGTCGGCCACCCAGGGGCCCCTCCCAAGGGTCCTGGTGCCGCTTCGCCGGGGATCGGGAACCTCAAGCCCCAGAGCCACACTCACCCTACCGCAACGCCGCCACCCAGGCCGCTAGGAGCACTGCGGGTCATTCAGGGCGAGAGAAGGGGCAGGGCCTTCCGAGCCCCCGGTGGCCTTCCAAGGCTCCCCGTGCCAAAACGCTGGTGCCCACGCTCCCGCTCCCCAACGCCCTCACCTCGGCCCCGCCCTCCGCTCCCCGGACAGTGGCCGGATCCCACCTGCCGGCCTCCTGGGGGCTAACCCTAACCCTAGGTCAGCCACCCAGGGGCCCCTCCCAAGGGTCCTGGTGCCGCTACACTGGGGATCAGGGACCCCAAGACCCAGAGCCAGACTCACCCTGCCGCCACGTCGCCACCCGGGACGCTAGTGGCGCCGCCCGTCATTCAGGGCGGGAGAAGGGACAGGGCCCTGGAGAAACCGGCGATATTTGAAGCCTCCTGCGCCAAAATGCAGGGGCCCACGCTCCCGATCGCCAGCGCCTTTACCTCGGGCCGCCCACCTCTCGCCGCCCAGCCAGAGGATTGGGCCTGCTGGCCTCCTGGGTGCTAACTCTAAACCTAGGTCCGCCCACGAGGAGCCCCTCCCAAGAGGCCTGGCCCCACAACGCTGGGGATTGGGGATCCACGAGCCGCAGCATGGACTCACCCTGCCACTCCACCGCCAAGGGAGCTGCTAAGGGCACCGTAGGTTCTTCAGGGCAGGAGAACGGGCAGGGCCCTTTGAGCCATGGCAACAGTCGAAGGCCCAGGGCGCCAAAACGCTGGGGACCACGCTCCCGCTCTGCATCACCCTCAACTCGGCCCGCACCTCCGCTCTTCGCAGAGCCAGCGACTCGGGCCTGCCGGCCTCCTGGGAGCTCACCCTAACCCTAGGACAGCCCCTGAAGGTCCCTTCCTAAGGGGCCTGGCGCCGCAACGCCAGGGATTGGGGGCCCCCAAGCCCCAGCGCCGGATGCACGCTGCCACCCCAACCCACACAGGCCGCTAGGGGCGCCGCCATTCATTCAGGGTGGGAGAACTGGCAGGGCCCTCCGAACCCCTGCCGACCTTGGAAGGCGCACCGAACCAAAACGCTTGGGCCCAGGCTCATGTTCACCAGCACCCTCACCTCGGCCCAACTCTCCGCTCGACGCACAGGTGGTGTATCGGGCCTGCGGGGCTCCTGGAGGCTAACCCTAACCATAGGTCGGCCACCGAGGGGCACTTCCCAAGGGGCCTGGCGTCGCAACGCTGGGGATGGGGACCCCGAGCTCATGTGCCGCACTCACCCTGCTGCCCTTCAGCCACCCGAGCCGCTAGAGGCCCCGCCGGTCAATCAGGGCAAGAGATCGGGCAGGGCCCTCCGAGCCCACGCTGACCTTTGAAGGCTCCCCGCGCAAAAACGTTGGCTCCCAGGATCCTGCTCGCCAGCGCCCTCACCTAGGCCCACCCCACCGCTTGCTTGAGAGCCGGTGGATAGGGCCTGCCGGGCTCCTGGCAGCTAACCAAAACCCTAGGTCGGCCCTGAGGGGACATCCCAAGCGGCCTGGCTCTGCAATGCTGGGGATTGGTAACTCAGAGCCCCAGAGCCGGACTCACCCTGCCGCACTGTCCCCACCTGGGCCGCTAGGGGCGCCGCGGGTCATAGAGGGCGAGAGAAGGGCAGGGCCTTCTGAGTCCCCGGTGACCTTCAAAGGCTCCCCGTGCCAAAACGCTGGTGCCCACGCTCCCGCTCCCCAGCGCCTTCACCTCGGGCCGCACCTCAGCTCGCCGCACAGTGTGTGGTTGGGCCTGACGGTCTCCTGGGGGCTAACCCTAACCCTAGGTCGGCCCCCCAGGGGCCCCTCCCAAGGGTTTTGGTGCCACTACGCCAGGGATCTGGAACCCCAAGCCCCAAAGCCAGACTCACCCTCCCACAACGCTGCCACCCGGGCCGCGAGGGGCGCCGCCGGTCATTCAGGGCGGGAGAACTGACAGGGCCCTGGAGAAACCGGCGACATTTGAAGCCTCCCACCCCAAAATGCAGGGGCCCACAATCCCGCACCCCAGCGCCTTTACCTCGGCCCGCCCACCTCTCACCGCCCAGCCAGAGGATCTGGCCTGCCGGCCTTATGGGGGCTAACTCTAACCCTGGGTCGGCCCACGAGGAGCCCCTCCCAAGGGGCCTGGCACCACAACGCCGGGGATTGGGGATCCCCGAGCCGCAGCCTGGGATTCACCCTGCCGCCCCACTGCCAACGGAGCCGCTAGGGGCCTTGCTGGTTCTTCAGGGCAGGAGAAAGGGCAGGGCCCTCCGAGCCATGGCAACATTCAAAGGCCCAGGACGCCAAAACGCTGGGGCCCAGCTCCCGCTCGCCATCGCCCTCAACTCGGCCTGCATCTCCACTCCTCGCACAGCCGGCGGATCGGGCCTGCCGGCCTCCTGGGCGCTAACCCTAACCCTAGGACGGCCCCGAGGGTCGCTTCCTAAGGGGCCTGGCGCCGCAACGCCGGGGATTGGGAACCCCCAAGCCCCAGCGCTGGATGCACCCTGCCGCCCTGCCCCACACGTGCCGCTAGGGGCGCCGCCATTCATTCAGGGTGGGAGAAGGGGCAGGGCCCTTCGAACCCCCGCCGACCTTCGAAGGCGCCCCGAACCAAAACGCTTGGGCCCGGGCTCATGTTCACCAGCACCCTCACCTCGGCCCAACGCTCCGCTCGACGCACAGGCGGTGTATCGGGCCTGCTGGCCTCCTGGGGGCTAACCCTAACTGTAGTTCGGCCACGGAGGGGCCCTTCCCAAGTGGCCTGGCGCCACAACGCCGGGAATGGGGACCCCAACCCAAGTGCCGGTCTCACCCTGCTGCCCTTCAGGCACCGGAGCCTCTAGGGGCCCCGCCGGTCATTCAGAGCGGGAGAACGGGCAGGTCCCTCCGAGCCCCCACTGACCTTCGAAGGGCCCCCGCACTAAAACGCTTGGGCTCATGCTCAGTCTCGCCAGCGCCCTCACCTCGGCCCAACCCTCCGCGTGCCGCACAGCCGCTGATCGGGTCCACCGGCCTCCTGGGGGCTAACCGCAACCCTAGATCGACCCCCGAGGGGCCCCTCCCAAGGGATCTGGCGCCGCAACGCTGGGGATTGGGGACCCCCGAGCCTCAGCACTGGACTCACCCTGCCACCCAGCCGCCACCCGGGGGCTTGGGGTGGTGCCGTTCATTCAGGGCGGGAGCACGGGCAGGGCCCTCCAAGACACGGCGACCTTCAAAGGCCCCCCGCGCCAAAACACCCGGGCCCACGCTCCCGCTCACCAGTGCCCTCACCTCGGTCCGCCACTCCAGTCTCCACACGGCTGGCGAATAGGGCCTGCCGGCATCCTAGAGGCTAAACCTCACCCTAGGTCAGCCTCCGAGGAGCCCCTCCCAAGGGGCCTGGCGCCGCAACGCGGTGGACTGGGGCCCCCGAGCCCTATGCCCGGACTTACATGCCGCCCCGCCGCCACCTGGGCTGCTAGGGGCGCCGCCGGTCATTCAGGGAGGAGAATGGGCAGGGCCCGCCGAGTCCCCGGAGACATTCGAAGGCCCCCGGTGCCAAAACGCTTGGGCCCAGGCTCTTGCTCGCCAGCGCCCTCACCTCGGCCCGCCCCTCCGCTCCACGCACAGCGGGCGGATCCCGCCTGCCGGCCTCCCGGGTGCTAACCCTAACCCTAGGTAGGCCACCCAGGGGCCCCTCCCAAGGGTCCTGGTGCCGCTTCACCGGGGATCGGGAACCTCAAGCCCCAGAGCCACACTCACCCTACCGCAACGCCACCACCCAGGCCGCTAGGAGCACTGCGGGTCATTCAGGGCGAGAGAAGGGGCAGGGCCTTCCGAGCCCCCGGTGGCCTTCCAAGGCTCCCCGTGCCAAAACGCTGGTGCCCACGCTCCCGCTCCCCAACGCCCTCACCTCGGCCCCGCCCTCCGCTCCCCGGACAGTGGCCGGATCCCACCTGCCGGCCTCCTGGGGGCTAACCCTAACCCTAGGTCAGCCACCCAGGGGCCCCTCCCAAGGGTCCTGGTGCCGCTACACTGGGGATCAGGGACCCCAAGACCCAGAGCCAGACTCACCCTGCCGCCACGTCGCCACCCGGGACGCTAGTGGCGCCGCCCGTCATTCAGGGCGGGAGAAGGGACAGGGCCCTGGAGAAACCGGCGATATTTGAAGCCTCCTGCGCCAAAATGCAGGGGCCCACGCTCCCGATCGCCAGCGCCTTTACCTCGGGCCGCCCACCTCTCGCCGCCCAGCCAGAGGATTGGGCCTGCTGGCCTCCTGGGTGCTAACTCTAAACCTAGGTCCGCCCACGAGGAGCCCCTCCCAAGAGGCCTGGCCCCACAACGCTGGGGATTGGGGATCCACGAGCCGCAGCATGGACTCACCCTGCCACTCCACCGCCAAGGGAGCTGCTAAGGGCACCGTAGGTTCTTCAGGGCAGGAGAACGGGCAGGGCCCTTTGAGCCATGGCAACAGTCGAAGGCCCAGGGCGCCAAAACGCTGGGGACCACGCTCCCGCTCTGCATCACCCTCAACTCGGCCCGCACCTCCGCTCTTCGCAGAGCCAGCGACTCGGGCCTGCCGGCCTCCTGGGAGCTCACCCTAACCCTAGGACAGCCCCTGAAGGTCCCTTCCTAAGGGGCCTGGCGCCGCAACGCCAGGGATTGGGGGCCCCCAAGCCCCAGCGCCGGATGCACGCTGCCACCCCAACCCACACAGGCCGCTAGGGGCGCCGCCATTCATTCAGGGTGGGAGAACTGGCAGGGCCCTCCGAACCCCTGCCGACCTTGGAAGGCGCACCGAACCAAAACGCTTGGGCCCAGGCTCATGTTCACCAGCACCCTCACCTCGGCCCAACTCTCCGCTCGACGCACAGGTGGTGTATCGGGCCTGCGGGGCTCCTGGAGGCTAACCCTAACCATAGGTCGGCCACCGAGGGGCACTTCCCAAGGGGCCTGGCGTCGCAACGCTGGGGATGGGGACCCCGAGCTCATGTGCCGCACTCACCCTGCTGCCCTTCAGCCACCCGAGCCGCTAGAGGCCCCGCCGGTCAATCAGGGCAAGAGATCGGGCAGGGCCCTCCGAGCCCACGCTGACCTTTGAAGGCTCCCCGCGCAAAAACGTTGGCTCCCAGGATCCTGCTCGCCAGCGCCCTCACCTAGGCCCACCCCACCGCTTGCTTCAGAGCCGGTGGATAGGGCCTGCCGGGCTCCTGGCAGCTAACCAAAACCCTAGGTCGGCCCTGAGGGGACATCCCAAGCGGCCTGGCTCTGCAATGCTGGGGATTGGTAACTCAGAGCCCCAGAGCCGGACTCACCCTGCCGCACTGTCCCCACCTGGGCCGCTAGGGGCGCCGCGGGTCATAGAGGGCGAGAGAAGGGCAGGGCCTTCTGAGTCCCCGGTGACCTTCAAAGGCTCCCCGTGCCAAAACGCTGGTGCCCACGCTCCCGCTCCCCAGCGCCTTCACCTCGGGCCGCACCTCAGCTCGCCGCACAGTGTGTGGTTGGGCCTGACGGTCTCCTGGGGGCTAACCCTAACCCTAGGTCGGCCCCCCAGGGGCCCCTCCCAAGGGTTTTGGTGCCACTACGCCAGGGATCTGGAACCCCAAGCCCCAAAGCCAGACTCACCCTCCCACAACGCTGCCACCCGGGCCGCGAGGGGCGCCGCCGGTCATTCAGGGCGGGAGAACTGACAGGGCCCTGGAGAAACCGGCGACATTTGAAGCCTCCCACCCCAAAATGCAGGGGCCCACAATCCCGCACCCCAGCGCCTTTACCTCGGCCCGCCCACCTCTCACCGCCCAGCCAGAGGATCTGGCCTGCCGGCCTTATGGGGGCTAACTCTAACCCTGGGTCGGCCCACGAGGAGCCCCTCCCAAGGGGCCTGGCACCACAACGCCGGGGATTGGGGATCCCCGAGCCGCAGCCTGGGATTCACCCTGCCGCCCCACTGCCAACGGAGCCGCTAGGGGCCTTGCTGGTTCTTCAGGGCAGGAGAAAGGGCAGGGCCCTCCGAGCCATGGCAACATTCAAAGGCCCAGGACGCCAAAACGCTGGGGCCCAGCTCCCGCTCGCCATCGCCCTCAACTCGGCCTGCATCTCCACTCCTCGCACAGCCGGCGGATCGGGCCTGCCGGCCTCCTGGGCGCTAACCCTAACCCTAGGACGGCCCCGAGGGTCGCTTCCTAAGGGGCCTGGCGCCGCAACGCTGGGGATTGGGAACCCCCAAGCCCCAGCGCTGGATGCACCCTGCCGCCCTGCCCCACACGTGCCGCTAGGGGCGCCGCCATTCATTCAGGGTGGGAGAAGGGGCAGGGCCCTTCGAACCCCCGCCGACCCTCGAAGGCGCCCCGAACCAAAACGCTTGGGCCCGGGCTCATGTTCACCAGCACCCTCACCTCGGCCCAACGCTCCGCTCGACGCACAGGCGGTGTATCGGGCCTGCTGGCCTCCTGGGGGCTAACCCTAACTGTAGTTCGGCCACGGAGGGGCCCTTCCCAAGTGGCCTGGCGCCACAACGCCGGGAATGGGGACCCCAACCCAAGTGCCGGTCTCACCCTGCTGCCCTTCAGGCACCGGAGCCTCTAGGGGCCCCGCCGGTCATTCAGAGTGGGAGAACGGGCAGGTCCCTCCGAGCCCCCACTGACCTTCGAAGGGCCCCCGCACTAAAACGCTTGGGCTCATGCTCAGTCTCGCCAGC